>NW_026596162.1:1007189-1063401 GCF_907164565.1 Psammomys obesus
GAAGAAGAAGAAGAAGAAGAAGAAGAAGAAGAAGAAGAAGAAGAAGAGAGCTATTGGAAATAAGGCCACTCCCCTAGTGGAAGGGCTCTCTCCATTGTGTCAGTGTAACCCCTATGTGCCTCATCATCTCCCTTTGTGCCCTTAAGCCCCTAAGGATGGAGATCTGAGACAGGAAAGACTTTTGTTTTCCTCAGGCCCTGTCACCAGCTGCAGGAAATTGAACCTGTTGCAGCTAACAGGGTAGCCTGATGCTCATCTTCAAGGAGGAAGGAGAGTTCATCGATGTGAGAAGACAGAGAAGCTCCTTCATGACTCAGGAGACAGGAAAGTCTCCCCCAGACTTATCTGTAGTATGAGTGAGAATGAAGTAACTAGTGTGAGAGGACCTGACTAACTCCATTTTGAGACTTGCCCCAAAGCTGGGCCAAAGTTCTTGATACCCTTTCCCCTTTCCTGTTTGAAAACAAAAAAACCAAAACCACAGGAGATGGGCAGCCAATCAGTGGCTGCCCCAACATCTGGCCTGGAGCTAAACTAGATATGAGGTAACTGGTCTGTCCCAAAGGTCGGAACCAATCAGAAACATACAAATACCCCTTACCATGAACCCAACTAATTCTAACAAAGGTCGGATTGTTAGTATTTAGGCACCCTGCTTCTGGGTTGCCTAGCAACCTATGATGGCATCATGCATCACTGGCCAGGTAGTCACACCACTTTGTCTCTCTTGGCTCTTGCCCTCTCTTCTCTTGCCCTCTTTCCTTTCTCTGTCAGGGCACCCCCCCTTCTCCCTATCATATCTCGCTCTCTCCTTCTCTCTCTCTCAATCTAATAAACCTCTTTCATATAAAATCTGTGGTGCCCATCATCATCATTTATTTGGTCCTAATATTGGTGCTTTTGGCTGGTAAGAACTCTCCTGGTAGCACCTGGTCTGGTCATGCCAGGACCCCTTTAATTAGACCATGATGCCTGCAGCAGATTTTTTTCTGCTCTACCTATCCCTAACAACCACCTATGCCTTAAAACCTTTACTTTCTCTCAACTGTCCTGCCCTTACCGTGTACACCTGTGGAACCACAGCTTCACTGCCATCTCCACTAAGGGCAAGCACATGGTTTCACAGCCATCTTAACTTAGGGCAATTAAGGACAGTCACATGATTGGCCACCATCTTGGTTATAAAACAAACAAACAAACAAACAAAAACAAACAAACTGTGGTTTCTTTCACTGCCAGCTGCTTTTACTACTTTGTTTCTGTCCCACTGTTTTCAGAGCTGCAAAACTGCAGTCTCTTACAGGCCCTAAAAGGAAACTGTGTCCCTTCCTACTGCCATTTTAAAGCCTCCTGTCTTCCCCTATCCTTTCCTGCTGATGAGATTTCCTCTAGGAGAATTCTGCCTTACTGCTGATAAGGCCTTGGTACCAGGCACCGAGGTTTTTGGGCTTAGCCGCTCTAAGCCCCTGCCCTGCCATGCTATTTGGTTGACAAACCACTAGCCGCATGGCCCATTCCCATTTCTCCTTTCTCATTCACAGGAACAGCTTCCTCATACTCTCTCCTCTTAGGAAAACCTCTGGCTTCTATACCTATATTTGCCCTACTCAAATGTCTAATATACAATAACACTAAAAGGGATCCGTGAAGCAAAAAACAATTTTCTATTTCTCTTTTCTCAAAGTCTTATTTGTTTCTCTTTGCCTGCTATTTCACTAAATATACTCTCTGGTTTCTTTTTATACTCTCAAGAAAAAAAGCTTAAACTGTAAACCTTAAGGTGACCACATGGTATGAACAATTTTAATCATAATTAATTCTCTGTTTATTATCTCCTTTTAGACTAGGACAGCAACAAGTCTCATTTTAAATTGGTATGGATTTTTATAAAAATTCAAACTTACGTTTTACAATATATATAATGTCTTTATCAATTCCCAAATTAACAAATGCTGTTTCTCCTGCAAGGAGCTACCTGTGATTCAGATTCACCCCTAGGCTTTCTGGCTAATAGGTTTGCTATAATAAATTCAAACATAATTTTAAAATTGCTTTATGCTGTTCTACTATATTGTTGGTTTTAAAACTCATAACTTAGGGGTTACTACATACAAGTTTTTACCAATACTCTAAATTAAGATCTATTAATTTTAGAGGTATTTATTTATGTTAAAACTTGATCGTTGTGCTATGTCTTTACTATCAAAAGGTTAAAATATGTTTTCTAAAAATGGTATTATTAATCTATAGTATAGCCTTATACTTTTATAAGCTATGAACTTTTTATATACTAAATCATACAAAAACTGTTATGCTCTCACTTTAATGGACTATATTTATGACTTTTAAGGCTCTGACTTAACAGGCACCAACAAAACCTTAAGTCCTAATTTTGATGGTTGATGAATACAAGTTAATAGTCATCTCATAGATGATCAAGTTCTCTAACATATCCAAAAATATATTTATAGTCCTACAGATGCAAACATGGTCTCACTGACATCTTTAATAAACAGCTGAGGATGGTCCGAAAAATAATAAGAGAAGAACGTTCCCAACAGGCTCATCTACAACAAAAACTATGGTCCAGACCTTGCCTACTGCTCTGGGGCTGTTAGCATTCCCACACAGAAAAAAGAGGTTTGCAACGCCCCATCCTGCTGTGGTATAGCCAAAAGTCAATTCTGCCAGGTTACTGTTTGAAATGCAGCCCAAGGGGACACTGATCCCACAGTTGCCTGAACAAACCATGGCTGTCTGCCAGCAGACTGGCCTCTAGAAGTCAAATGCTCCCATGTAGGGTTGTCCTCTGTGCCCAGCCATGGAGGTTCAACCAGCACAAGAGCCACAGACACTTCCAACCTTCCAGCTCCTTGGCCTGCCAGAAGACAAATAGCTCCTTGATTCAGCGACCTCCACCACCCTTACCCAGCCCAGGGTAACATTGCAGGTCTGTTTTGGCTTAACATTGGGGTCCCATGGACATGTTGCCAACTTCTGTCTTGGGAGACTTCATATGCAGGAGACCAGGCCTTAAGCCTGAGTCCTAGAGTTGCTATTGTCAGGCCTAGACACAATATGCCTTGTTGCCAGACTCAAGAAACAGGCCTGAATGGAACCTTTTACCATCCCTTTAGCTAAAGGACAATAAATGTTCATAACAGTCTCATCTGTGTCTCATGGTAAATAACTAGATACAAAGGCCTAAAAAAATGTTGTTTGAGGGTCTAATAAAGTGTCTTAAGGTTGGTAAAAGCAAGTTATACATGTTTGAGAGTCTAAGAATATGTTTTAAGGTTGGTAAAAGCAAGTTATAAATGTTGCAAGATCTAAGGTAATTTAAGGTATCCTGAATAGGCAAAAATGCTTAATATTTCTTCCTGTTGCTATGCTACTGTTATATTGACTGTCCAGAGCTTTGACCTTTATCAATAGAGCTCGGATTTGTTAATCTAACTCTAATACAAAAACATTCCACTATGCCACCCACTATCATGGTTCCAAGCTCAAGATTTTAAATCTCCACAATGTGTACTTATACTAAAGGTTAAGATCAAGTGAGCTTCACCATCTATTTCATGAAAAGCTTCTGCCTTTTCAGAGCTCACTTTAAAGCTCACCTTATGCTGTTAACACAAATGTCTATGTCTACTGCCTTTTCTACAGAGTATATTTCAGTGCAGCTTACAATTGTGATGCTAACATGTCTAAAGTTTTATCTCCTTTGTAAACTTAAAAGTAATTCTTGTAAGCTGCAAGAAATCCATCTGAATCCACCTCTCAGGTCAATTGGGCTCCAGATAAGTACTGCACTATTGTCTATCTCAAAGGGTGGGATTCCTCCCCTTTCCCTGGTTTTGGGACTTCCCTTTCTGGACTTGATTGCTACCTTCTACATGCAACATGGGCTGGATTGGCAAATTCTCCTCATTGGATTGGTGAGTCCACCTCATTGATCAGCACAAATGCCTCTCTTGGTAAGGGAAGCTTGACCATTGAGCGTCCGGCAATTTCCTACCACCTTTTGGGATAGAGGGACCCCTCAACCATGATCTTCATTGGCTACAGTTGACCCTTTTTGCTGACTTCCATTTAGGACTTCCTCTTTCCCTTGAGAGATTTTTTTCCCCCTCATGCTTGCCTATAAAAATCCTAGTGCTAGGTAAACTGTGTCTACTACGAGTTACTGTGTCCTTGGTCTCTGGCCAATGCTGATGAGTTGTTGGATCGGGTAGGACCAAACTCTACTGAGCCAAACCTTGCCTTTGGGATGCCTCTGGAAGGTTATTGACTCTTACCCTCCCAATGGGAATAGTCCATTCAACCATTCCTCTATATTCTCCTCTGGGATGTCTTTTGGAGTATTTCAGATTTCTACACCTAGTGCCTACTTTAAAGGCCTCTAAGCTTACACACTTCTGTAATCAAACTTGGCCTCAATATCCTTAGATGATAGATCCAAAGCAAAGCCTTTTTAAATTATTGCTAGTGATTGGGTAAATGGAGGTTCCCTCAGGTAAATGGAGATTCCCATGTTCAAGTCTCTTTGATCCAAACCTTCCATCTCTGTTCGCTCTCCCAAAAGTTTTAAATTTACATCTAAAGAATTTTCTACACAACCTACTTAACTTTATCTTATATGTTTCAGTATCCTGCCAGACACAGGTGTTTCCTACATCCACAACATCATCAAAACAGCTACCACAAAGTTCAAGTCTGACCTCACAGACTTCCATCGAACTGGACCTGCACTTTCCCTCCCAGCCATAGATGTTCTCACATACCCTGGACAGCATAAAAACAGCCTGTTCTTCCTGGACTTGGCCAGCATTTTAGCCTTTTGACCTTCCTACAATCCCCTCAGTGTCGGCAGAAAGTAGCCAGAAGAGAATCTACAGCCTTATTCACATATTATTGACAAAAGGCTGGAATGGTGTGCTTCAGGCCCAGGACAAGCAGCTCCAGGTTCTCCCAGCATTCCTCAGCCCCTACCTGCTGCCTTGCATGGTTGGCAACTCTCTACTGGCCACCTTACCCTGAACTTTCCAGGGCAGTGGCTTCCCCTCCTCTTGACCATGTAATCTGGCCATTTTGTTGCTATTATTTTTCTCTCTCTCTCTTAACCCCTTGCATGGCAACCAAGAGCTGCTTCCAATGTACCTAAATTTACACTTTAACTTACCTTACATGAGAAGCAACTCAAGTTCCTCATTTTTAATTACAGAAAAAGAGAGGGATGTTAGTATTTAGGCAGCCTGCTTCTGGATTGCCTAACAACCTATGATGGCATTATGCATTGCTGGCCAGGTAGCCACACCTGGCAGGTGTGGTTATGTTGCTCCTTAAAAGGACCAACCCACCACTTTGTCTCTCTCTCGGCTCTTGCCCTCTTCTCTCTTGCCGTCTCTCCTTTCTCTGTCGGGGCGACCCCTTTCCCCCTATCATGTCTCGTTCTCTCCTTCACTCTCTCTCTTCATCTCCATCTAATAACTTCTTTCATATAAAATCTTCTGTGCCCATCATCAGCACTTATTTGGTCCTGACACAGATGACCACAGCTGGAAATCCTCTAACTGGCTTTGAAAGGAGTCTGTGAGCTCCTGTTGGGGGTCACCATTTTGTGTGAATGGTCAACCTCTGCCTGCTGGCTGTTTCTGCAGAATAAACACTCTTTGCTTTTGCATACTATTTGAGTATGGGGTCTTTCTTCAGTGATTCTCAGACCCTTACAAGTGAGTTTACTGATGAAGCAGGAAGACAAGAGACACTTGAGTGGGGTCAAGCACCTGCACCAGGAGACAAATGCCCATATATGCCTTGGCAGTAGCTGTGTGTGACCTGGGGGTCATGAGGCTAATAAGCTGTGACTGAATGTAGATGTCAGAGAAAATCTGTGCTGCTGAATTCTCTCTCTTATCTACAGAATTCGGCCCTTGAAGAGGAGACAGTGTTGAAGGTGTTCTGAGCATGCTTGATGCTGGAGAAGGGTGTGCTAGTAGAGAGAGAACGCTGATCAGTAGGACCCTTAGTAACACCTTAATCACAAGAGGGTGGACTAAAGCTTACATCATCAGCCATGTTAAACAGTCTTGTTTGGGATGTCCTTAGAAAGGCCAGCTCAGTTCTTCTTGTAGGTTATGGAGCTCATTATCAGAAGGGCCAGGGTACCAGGCAGTGAGGTGGAAATTAGAAGCAGGGGAGTGAGTGGGTGGCTTCCCTTTCCCATGTTCTCTGTTTCTTTACCTGTCTGGCCTTAGGCCACCAGAAATAAATTTATTTCCTTCTGATACTATCTGTCTGCCTGAGGTTCAGGCTGTAGCAACAAACAGCCCAGAACCCAAAATTCCAGTGTTGTTATAAATTAAAATGGTGTTGGGCTAAGTAATGTAATTTATTATTAGCCCTATAATTATTGTGGCATTATTATTTAACCCACTATCACAAATACTGAGACACAGACACCTGTTAAATTTTATAATTGCCTTATTTATCTTGGGCTGGGCCGATATCTCACCTACACTGTCTCAATAACCTCATCTACCTCCCAGACCCGTCCAATGCCACCTGCTTTAACCATTCCTATCTGGGCTACCTTCCATCCATAATCTTATAAATACTTGCTTTTATTCTTCATCTGGGCCTTTCCAAATCATTTTTGGAGTCCTTCCTCCTGGCCCACGTGGTTCCTTCTCCACGCTAATCCATCACGGTGTCCTCCCTCCTCCTCGATTCCTGTCCGTCTATCTTTTTCCCATGATTCTCCTGAATCCAAAGCCTGGGAATCTTAGCCATGTCTAGCTCATTCTGCCCTGCCCAGGTTTTAGGCCTTTACTCAATCAATCAGGTATAATGTCTTAGGCAGGTTTACACAACAAGGATAGAGCAGTAACCAGATCTTGAGGGCCAGTAATTAGCATCAAAATACAAGCATCAGACCAACCCCCAAGATTCCAGTAACACAATACTAAGTATTCTTTACAGGACTGACTTGCTTTTCCTTTGTCTCTACTTTTTTTTTTCCCCTCTAGTTAAGCTGCGCATCAAGGCCTCACACCATAGCACACATTCATATCAAAGATGTTAAAAATAACAGGCCTAATTTTGACTCAGGAGTTAGGCCTGAAAACCCCTTGAAAAACCTGAAATCCATAGATCCTCAAGCCCCTTATATAGAATGGCCTAGTATTTCCCAAAATGTAGGCATGTCTTTCACTATACTTTAAAGCTGTAGACCCGTTGTAATAATTAATGCAGTGTAGATGCTATATTAATAGTTCTCATAGCATTGAGTTTTATTTGTTTAAGTTCATTGTCATGTAGTTACTATTCATTTTGAATTATTTGTTTTTTTGCTTGTTTTCAAGACAAGGTGTTACTATGTAGTCTGGCTATCCTGGAACTCACTCTGTAGCCTAGTATGGCCTTGAACTCACAGAGATCTGCCTGTCTCTGCATCCCAAGTGCTGGGATCAAAGATGTGTGCCTTTATGCCTGTTTTTCGTTTGTTTGTTTGTTTGTTTTTGCGATTGTATCTTAAGTACTACAGTTTTTTCCTTCCCTTTCCTCCCTTCAAACCCTCTCCTATACCCCTCCCTGCTCTCCTTCAAAAACATGGCCCCCTTTTCCATCAGTTATTATTGTATGCATATTTGTATTTATATAGACATATATATATATCCCTAAATGTAACCTGTTGAGTCCGTATAATGTTACTTGTATGCGTGTTTTCAGGACTGACTCTTTGTCACGGGACATCCGGTTGGTGTGCTCTTTCCTCAGGAGGGCTGCTTCTCCCACTCATGGGCTTCTTTCTGTATAGTTTGACATGTTCGCTAATATCTTCATTGTTCAACTTACATCTGGTGGTCACATCAGTGAGATTTTACAGTTAGAGCTTCTCATGTTGCCAGGAGACACAGTCTCACAGAAAAGTCCCGGACCCTCTGGCTCTTGACAGTCTTTCTGCCCCATCTTTCTCAGTGTAACCTAACTTGATGTGGGGGTATTGATTGTGTAGATTGTGTAGATTGTGTAGATTGGGACTGGGCTTCACAACTCTGCTTGTTGATTGGTTGTGGTATTCGGAAGTGATCTCCATCTGTTGCAAAGCGAAGCTTCCTTGATAAGTAGTATGGACTATGCACAGAGAGGGTGATTCAGCTCAGTTCCAGCACAGGAGCCTCTGGGTCCGTTTCTGAAGTGCATGGTGTCTTCAGCAATAGGGACTTACCTTCTACCTCCAGTGTGTGTTTTTGATACCTTGCAAAAATTTGCTGGGCATTGCTATGGCCGGTTATTTCTGGGCCCTCTATGCAGTTCCATTGAGGCATATGTCTGTTTTTAGGCCAGCACCAGGCTATCACTGTTACTGAAACACTGTCTATATGACTTGAGGTTACATAATGGGCTAACAAAGCAATGTTCTGTATGCTTAGGATCACTTTGGCTATTCATGGTCCTGTGTATTTCCATGTAAATTCTTGTGTGCGTGTTCTAGTTCACTGAAGCTAACATTGGAATTTTGATGGTAACTTTATTGAATTTGTAAGTTACTTTTTCCATGTTGCTATTTCCTGTAATGGAAGTTTTGGTTTCTTTAAAAACTCAATTCTGTTGTATAAACATGGTTTTTGTTATAATCCCAAGGGTGGGGGTTTTACTTTGTCCACAGCTGATAATTGCCTCATGCAGGAGCGTGGTGTTTGCCAGCTGGAGTTAGTTGAATTCTGAGGACTTTGAGAGGGTATAAATATAATAGCCCAGAGGGAGAAGGTGCAGAGGCTTGTTCACATTTTGCTCATTTGCTTGTTTGCTGGTTTACTAGTTTGCTGGTTATCTGGACTTCTGGATATCCTGATGACTGAGAACGGTATTGCCCCAGAAAGAATCCTACTACCCTACCCAGCCAGAAGTAAAGAGGTCTATGTCCCCTTTTTCTTCTAACCTTCTGTTTCTCCTACCTGGGGCTGAGGGAGGGATTGGAAGGGAGGTATAGGCTTTAGAAACCCCCAAATAAAGTAGTGTTTGAAAAACTAGCACTTACAATTTTCACGATATTAATTCTGCCCATCCAGGAGCATGGAAAGTCCTTTCATCATACTATCTTCTTTGGTTTCTTTTCTCAGTGTCTTAAAGATTTTGTTGTAGAGCCTCTCATTCCCTTGGTTAGGTTTATTCCTCGATACTGTTCTGGTGAGTTTTTATTGTCAACCTGATACAACCTAAAGTCACCTGGGAAGGACAGTTGAAGAACTGCCTTGATTCATTGATGGTTGATATGGGAGGGCTAAGCTCTGTACTCTTTTAGATAACTCGATACTTTCTCTCTCTTACACATAATAAAATCCTTCCAACTAATAGCGGAGTGGGCATGTTGGCAGCTTCTTACTTACTGCATCTCCTCCCATACAGCCAGATGTTCCACACATCTGTAACATCAACCTTTGAGGGAGAGAGGAAGAAGAACAGAGTTCAAGGTCAGCCTAGGCTACATGAGACTTCCTCTTGAAAAACTTAAAGTCAAAAGAAAATATAAGACAGGCACAGCTGAGTCACCTCGTCCTCCTCATCCCTTATAGCCTCAAAAAGATCTTAGCCACACAGCACACTCTCACAAGTGAGTTACAGAGAGTGTCCTGGCTGGGTACATGGAGCCCACAGGCACAGGATGCAAGTTTGAGCAGGCTGGATCTCGGCCACCATCATTTGTCCCTTTGGCTTGTTCCCTTAGGGAATGGAAAAACTCTCGCACAACTATCATTGCTTCCTGTTATGCTGTGTTCCCAAGAGCCTGGAACAATGTGAGACTGAAAAAAAGTTCATTGGTTGCTGTGCTCCTCCTGGCTCAGGAGTTGACCTGACAAGGGAGAGAATGGAATGAAGAAAGGACAGACTTACAGACACATGTGAGGAAAGCTGGGGTTGGGTGGGCAAGTCCTCCTGTGTGCTCACTCTGAGAAAGAGCATCACCAGCAACTCAGGGTGTTGACTTCATAAGTCTAAGTAGAGGAGGCAGAGTGATTGTTTACAGCTGAATAAGGAGGAGGGCTTACAGGTACACAGCTAAACAAAGAAGCAGATTTAGCTAACCTCAGTAGGAGGGCTCTGTAGGGGAGAAGCCCCAGGCTTCAGAAACCCAGGAAGAGGAAACCCTGGTTAACAGTTTCTGTACTTACTGGTTTGATCTTTTGTAAACTCTGGCTACTGAAGAACCTGCCTTCTTCCCTCTTAGGCTTTAAAGCCATCTAATAGTAAAGACAAACTAGGTTCATTCCTGTATATGATTAAATTAGTTTCTCAAGTGTTGGACTATGCCAGACCTGCAACCTTAACTACAAATCATTCTGTGCTACCTGTTCCAGGGATGGAAATCATGGTTTTTTTTGTTTGTTTGTTTGTTTGTTTGTTTTTTCCAAAAAGCTATTTATAACCATTTTGCAACCCTACCTTTGTTTCAAAAGGTTATATGACTACCTATGACTACTTGTGGTTATAACTACCTGTGGTTATGACTACCTTGTTATGTGCACCCTGCAACCATGTCTTTGTTTCAGGAGATGGTCAGGACTAACATTCATGCTTATCTTCTGCTCCTGTAATACTACCTACTTTGACACCAAATCCCCCATTAGACCCCCTTACCCCTGAGCTATAAAAGCCTTGTCTTCCTCACATCCAACACTGACATCTCAAATCCCACCTTAGGAGGCGGCAGCCTGTGTACAAAGCCTGCTTTAATTAATTGCTGCTTTAATTAATTTGGCCATGATGATTTGGGTCAGTGGTCTTTCTCCTCCCATCTTTGGAATTAACAGTACTAGGATCAGAGGAAGTCTTTGCCAGTTTCCTGAACTTGACCTGGGGAAGGCTTTGCCATTCCCAAAGGTCTGAGCCATCAGGGACCTTGTGCCTATATAAAAAACACATTCACTAAGGGCTTCCTCCCTCACCACAGTTGATAAGGAAAATTATTTTTAATTTGGCTCAGCACATCATAAGGAAGTCTTTTGAAAGCAGGCTGGAAGTAGATATCAGAGCCCAGAGATGTGGACAAGAGTGGTCAAGAATGGAAGTAGGAGGGTGTTCTCTCTCTAGAGGAAATTTTATTTTTTTCTTTACAAGGTAAATCCCATCCTTCATAGCAAACTTGGCTTGGTAATACCCAGTAATATAGGGTAATTATTGTGAATTATTGGTAGTGTGAATTATTGCTCTGCCTTAAAAATCTTAGACTGTAGAATTCTAAAGTTACCTGTGTCTGGTATCAAAATGTACTGTACCACACATTCCAAAGAATAGGAGCTGAGCAAGATAAGGTTTCTTCCTGTTAGATAATTACTACATTCAAGATCATACTTAGAAAAGAGTCTTTTGAAAGAGAAATAGTAGATAAACTAAGGTGATCTATGTCGTCTTTCCCCTTTTTTTGTCCCTGATGCTAGGTACTAAGACAGTATATTCCTTCCTGGCTTGATGGCAGGTTGTGGTCCTCCTCTTCAGGGAAGTTTTCCTATTCTACTGTTTAGTGGGTGTTTTGGTTTCTTTAAAAGTTATGCTATGAAAACACATTTTTGTTTTAATCCCAGGTGTGGGATATGGAGCTGCTTCAGACTGTCCACAGCAGCAGACTATTTGCCTCATGTGGGCTCTGAGAGGGGCATGATCTTTGCCAGGTGCAGATGGTTTAATTCTGGGGGAGTCTAAGAGGGTATAAACAGTAGAGCTCAGGGAGGGATGAGTGACGGAAGGAAGAAGGCAGCCCCTCCTTCTTCCTACTGCTCCTACGGTTTGACAAGAAGAAGTTTGATATATCCTGACAACTAAGACTGAACTTGCATCAAGGAACCCAACGACTCTGAACAGCAGGGTAAGGGCTGGAAGGGAGGTAGAGGTATAAGAGCCCCAATCAAATAGCATAAAAAAATATGCCAACTATTGAGCCTGCAATTTAGGGAGGGACATGTGTGTGTGGGGGGTGGGGAGGGCCTGAGAAGGGGAACACCTTCCTAGCCAGCCAGATCAAGTGAATCAACCCTGCAAACGTGGAGTGACAGATGTCACAGCCAGATCACCCTCACAGTCACAAATTCCTTCTGGAGGAAATGGCGGTCAGACATTTTAACATTTTAACTTGAGAGGCAGCCGCAGGAAGAATGCCTGCAGGTTCCAGGGCAGCCTGAACTGTACAGAGAGACTTTGTTTCAGAAGAAGTAAATAGGAAATATACCAAAAGCTGGGAGTGCCCAAGCCTCTTCTGGAAAAGGTGCAGGAGTGTAATGCAGACAGCTCTCCTATGGCAAGGCCCAAGGAGTTGGGTTCCCATATGGCAAAGGACCTGTGGGGACATTGGTGAAGAATCGCCTGGCCTTTCCCGAGGGAATGCTTAGTTTGCTTTTGCCTTGCATTTGCATTTTTGGCTTTGCTATTGGAAGTTTTTACTTTCACTTTATCTGTGACACACATTTCCCCAGAATCAGAAAAAGAAAGCTCTGTGATTCACTCTTGTTTGTCTCAGAGGATCGTGGGAATGGAACAGGTCGCTACTCCTTTGTTTGTTACTATGTATTAAGTCAGTATGCCAGTTAACATCAGATGATCTCTCCTGATGGGAACTTGGTTCTGACAACAACTTGCCCACTGAACTGTTCTAAACAACAGCTAGATGATTATCAAAGGTTAAAAAAGTCTTGCTAGATCTTGGTTCCAAGACATAATAGGAACATTCAGAGGTAAGCCAAGCAAGGATGAGGAAGTGACTCAGGGTGCCAGTTGGATGAGAGCCCTGGGCATTAGAGGAATTAGATCTCTTGTGGGATGTGGCAAGATGCTAGATGCCAATAATTAAATCAGAATTTCCTGGATAAGTAATCTATCACCTCTCTATACTGTAACATCAATTGCTGCCAACCATGGTCGCTTGGTAATGTATCAATGTGCTGGGATAGATAGTAACTGCTTGCAGAAGCCATGCTTCCTCCTTTTATTAAAATAATTAATTTTTAAAATCTATTTATTTATTAATTACAATTTATTCACAGTACTACAGTGACTCACCAGACACAGGCAACTTAACAAAAATGAAATAGAGCTTTACTTGGGTTCATAGTTTTGGAGATTTAAGTCCAAAATCAGGCAGCCTTATTGGATTGGGCCTCTACATTGATGATGCCTCATAGCTGGGGAATTTGGTGAGTGAGTGTTCACTTCTTGTAGTTAGGGTGGCTGGAATGGGAAATAGGGAGAGGGAAGAAAAGAAGGGAGAAGAACAGCATCCCACAGTCCCCTTCAAGGGCATACTCATCATGACCTAAGGACCCAACTGGTGATGCATTGCTGATAAGATTCTAACACACTGGTTCGGGGGATATTAAAAAGCCAACCCAAGGTAGCAAATCGAACATTTCAAAGGTAATTTAGTATGAGACTTTTACCATTTCCACTGGAATGTCCAAAAGTCCTATTTCGTTGGTCTCTTCATTTCTCCACTTTATGTTTTAGTCACTTTGGCCATTATTTATTTATACACTGCATATTCCATCAGGCAACGTAGTACCTTCAGGACTTTATAGTCATGCTTTCAATCAACAAACGGATGTGGGAACTCAAAAGAACATTTACTGTTGCTCCTTTTTCTACAAAGTTCAGGCTTTCCTCCAAATCATTATCCTCTGGCCTTAAGGACCTGTGTGGCTTTTCTCTGAAGTAGGTCCACTGGTCATGGATTTTTAGTTTTCCTTCATGGAAGTGTGCCTTTATTTTGCAGGATTCTGAATGCACAATTCATTTTGTTCATTAAAAGTTTAAAATCTGGTTCCACTTCCTCATGGCGCTCACACTTTCTGATGAGAACTCTGTAGTCACTCAACTTCAAAATCCTGTATTAGGCTGTGGTGTTTTTAGAAAACAAGGCCCTCATAAGCTCATGTATTTGAATATTTGATCTTCAAAGGTAGAACTGTTTAGGAAAGTGTGGTGGATTAAATAAAAATGGCCCCCATAAGCTCATAGATTTGGTCACCAGGGAATTGCACTATTTGAAATGCTTAGGAAGTATGGTTTTGGTGGGCTTTGTGGTTTCAAAAGCCCATGCCAAAGCCAAAGCTCTCTTCCTGATGTCTGTGGATCCAGATGTAGATCCCCCAGCATCTTCTCCAGAACCATGTCTGCCCTGCATGCCCCCATGTTCCTAGCCATGATGACAATGGACTAAACCTCTGAACCTATAAGGCAGCCCCAATTAAATACTTCCCTTTATAAGAGTTGCCATGGTCACAGTGTCTCTTCATAGCAAGGGAACCCTGACTAAGACACAAATATTAGGAGGTGTGGCTTTCTTTGAGGAAGTGTGACTTGTAGGTTTCAGAAGCTCCTGCCATTCCCAGTTACTGCTCTCTGCCTCATGCTTGTTTCTCAAATGTAAGCTCTCAGCTACTGCTCCATCGCCATGCCTGCCTGCCTGTTGCCATGCACCTGGCAATGATGCTCACAAATTATAACACTCTAGAAACGTGGAGCCTCAAGTTGAATCTTTTGTAAGTACATTGTCTTAGCAATGAAAAAAAAAATAACTAAGACATGAGCACATGCTGTTTTTCTCTGGCTGTTTTCAAGAGATCTCATTTACTTTCACTCTTCAGTAATTTTGTGATGCTGTATCTAGATATAGATTTGTTTACAGTTATCCTGTTTGGAGTTTACTTACCTTTTAAAAACCTGTAGTTTAACCTTTGGCCAAACTGGAGAGGTCTGCATCAGTTATATTATTCCTAACAGACTGGTGCTGGCACTTAAACACACTTGCTCTGCCACTGCACTATGGCGCATCCGGTGAGGATACGATATTATATGCTCTGTGGTATTTTTCCAGTGAGTTATTTGCTTTGGTTTCTGTCTTTTATATTGGATATTATGTTCTGTTATACTATATTACTTTCTAAAGTTCCTGTTTTGTTCTCATTCTTAGCTTTTATGCCTAGAATGATGTTTTCTATTTTAACCTTTGTTTTAAAGGTGTTCAAGATTGTTCACTCAAAACATTCAAAGCTTTGGCAGATAACTTCTACATTCCTGTCCTTGTGTTGCTGGTGATTGATGACTATCTCTTTTCATGTAATGCTAATATTTCCATGGTCCAAGCCAGGTTGCGGTGCGTGCCTTTAATCTCAGCACATGGGAACTAGAGGCAGGTGGATCTCTGAGTTTAAGGCCATCCTGGCCTACTGAACAAGTTCTAGGACAGCCTGGGCTATGCAGAATCTCTGTCTCGAAATATATGCACACACACACAAATGCAAAGTCTAGTTTTGACTCTTGTTTTAGCCCTGTGGAGAATATTAACCATTGTGCATTTTGTTTGTCTTGGTAGGCAGTTACCTATTTATGTTCAAAGTCCCATTGTTCAACCCCTTTCTCTGGGCAACATTTCCACTGTTAGTTCAATTTCCAGACTCTCAACAGTACTCATATTTGTCCCATGTAGGCACCCTGCTTGAACAGCAGTTAATCTGATCCTGGTGAAATACCTGTCAGGTGAGTCCTAGAAGCCTTCGGAAGGCTCATCATGCCCAGATCTACCCATGGTTAGTCAACAGTTACTTTTTAACTTCCCTTGAAGCAGATAGAAAGATAGGGGGATATAGGGGACAGAAGAAGGGGAAGAAATCTCCTCACACTGGGATCTGATTGTATTTTCTGCTGACTGAGAATCAAGGAATTCAACAAAATTGGGTAAGTTAATGCTGTCTATAACATGTGCTTTCCTAATGATGCCTCAAACAAGGATGTTAAAACTAACAAATGAGCTGGTGTGCTGGTGCATATGTTTAGTCCTAGTGCTTGGGAGACAGAGGTAGGTGGATTTCTGTGAGTCTGAGGCCAGCCTGGTCTCCGAAGAGAGTTTCAGGACAGCCAAGAGTGTTACACAGAGAAACTGTGTCTCAAAAAACCAACCAATCAAACAAACAAACAAACAAACAAACACCAAAACCAAGCAAGCAAGCAAACAAATAAAACCAAATGAAATATATTTACTTAGGGCTAAAATGTCTGTGGCCAGAGTTTTATCATATCAGCGATCTTCTCTGATCCCTGAATCTACACAAAATACTTCATATGACCACCTTAATGTAATTTACAATAAAAAATTCTTTATGGCAAAGAATAAGTAAACAAGCGCACATATTTTAAGCTGACCTTTAAAACTTTTCTTGAACTTAAGAGTTTCTCTCATTTTAAAGTCTTGCTGGTAACTCAGGAAGCCACAGGATCAGATGGAGCCTTAGGAAGACTTGTGAGCATGAATATGTCAAGGAGACCACCCTCCTGCTTCAGGGATGGCCTTTCCCTGTGTAACTTCCTGTCTAAATATTTAATCCACTAACTTTGTCTCACTCTGGCTTATCTTGAAATTCTTTTCTATGGCACAGTCAAGGATCTGACTACCTTGAAGGGACATCCCTAAGAGGTCAGGGAACTCCTACGTGACAGGTAGCTTTGTCTTCTTAATGTCACTGTTTTATCTCCCTAGTACTTTTGATTGCAGCAATGGGACACACATACACACACATACACACAGGGGTGGGGAAGAGGGAGGCATGGAGGTAGGGAGAGACGGAGAGAGTAGAAGAGAAGCAGACTGCTTCTTTCTCTGGGCCACAGCTAAGCATGATCCCCAATGCTTGCCAGTGCCAGCTGGATTTGCCCTTTGCTCATCCTGCTGTCGCTCAGCCTTTCTGTCCAGTTCCAACCAATCCTGTGCTTCTGCAGGTTGGCTTACCTTGCAACACAGCTGTGTGCCTTCTGCCACACTTCCTTTGAGTTCACCAGTACCTTATATGGTACTTATATGGAGCCTCAGGGTCCGTAGTCATTGTGTCAGCCCTTTGTCCTGCTTCTTCAGAGCTTTCTTTGAACTTTGAGACTTCTTTAATTTTTCATAGCCATTCTGTAGCCTTTACACATACATATTACCATATAGGTGTTATCTGAGGGTTAATATTAGTTATTAAATTCATGATAAAAGAACCAATGTTTGCCAATGTCCAACTATCAAAGGAAATTGGGACAGCTAGGTAAACTGTGGGTGTGGCCAATAGCACCCACAAACAGCCTATGCATTCATTGTTTTTCAAAAAATTCTGACATTTTGAAAAGAAACGAGACTGTTTCTGGTAAGGCATACTCCTGACAAGGTCTCAGAAAAAAAAATTCACTATTCCATTTCATGCAATCATTTGCCTGCTTGGGAAAACTGAAAAGGGTGAGGGGTTAACCAATAGATGATGAAACTCCACTTGGTTGTTACTGAAAGGGTTAGACTAACTTTGTAACCTGTATGTCTTCTAAAGCCTATAGTTTTTTGAGTTTTAGGTTCAGGTTAAGCTAAAGCCTCTTAGTACCTTTCCAGAGAATGGAAAAATGTGACCCTATCTATGAGGACAGATAGAAAAAAAGGCAAGCAAGCAATGACCTTCACTCAGCAAAAGAAAAACTCCTGTCTTTGAGATAGCATTTCTTAGCAACAAACCTAGACTTCTTCTGAGTAGCTTTTGACCTCCAGCCAAAAGTCCAAAGCCCCTAATCTTCAAGGATGAGCTAACCACCCCCACCTTCAATTGCAGCTGCATCCACACTTGGCAGGACTGGCCAAGCTTGAGCAGCTAAGACTAACCAATTATCTTACTTTATAGCTTCCTCATCCAATCCTAAATTGCCAAAACTGCAACTTCAAATCTCCCGCAATTTTTCTTTTAAAAACCTAAAGGCCTTTGTCTCCCGGTGCCACTCTTTGCTGACCGGCAGGGGTGACCCCATTGCGCAATGGTTAATAAACCTCTTGCTTTTGCAACGAGTCTTGGTCTGGGGGAGTTTCTGGGAAGGGCGCGATCTTGAACTCCTGAGCTGTGAGACCCCTGGTCTTACATTACTATCAAGAGAAGTAATTCCACTGGGCCCTGCTCAACATGTTGCTGTTAAGTATCCAGCCATTATATTTCAACATTAGACATCTGGGTAACAACATGTATTTATTACCTCACTTCACCTGGGATGGAGTTGTTGCTCTTGGGACAAATGCCACAGCCATAATGATACAGTTTTCAGGAGTGGGAGAGAGAAGGTCAGTCAGAGTAAACCTTCTGTTTAAGAGAAAAAAAAAAAAGGTTCCATTGCAGGAAGTGAAGAAAAAGCCCATCAGTGACCACAGCGGGTCACAAACCTAACTTGGCAAGCTTCTTTCTCAGCATACTGGCTGATCTTTGGGGTAAATCTCTCCTGCTGCATCTTCTGGGACCACAAAGATACACAAAGTCCCTTGAGACATCATTTGAGGAATTCTGAAAGTTGAAGAACAGCTGGTTGAATCAGATGCATATAGGTAAAAGATAGAATATATATTTATCATGGATGTATGGAGGTTCCAGCCTGAGTCCCTGGAGGTACAGCAGAATAAAAAAGTTCAAGCAAAGTCTTAAAAGGTCTTGAAGTGTCAAGGATTTCTTAAAGGACTGACCACTGGCCACTCAGAAAGCCAGGACTAGCTCAGTAAACTGTGAAATGGTCATGAAAATACTAGGCCTTCAGAAAACTTCCAATCTTGAAAAGCAATGGGAACAAAACAAAAACAATGAAAATCAAGTGATAAACTGAGCTCCTACTGTGCAAAGTCCTAGAGAAATGATGCTGCACAGGCAGACTGGGTCTCAGGGAAGACTGGAAGGTAGACCCGATATCACAAACTCTCAGTTAATGTGACATCACTAGTTAATGTGACGTCACTGGTGGCAAAGGCCCTGAGGAAGTCAGAGTAGTGAGGGGAACCAGAGAAAGGAGCAGGTGGGGCAGCTTCTCCCACCCAAAGCTGCCTGGTGTGATCTGAGGCTCAGGTGGGAACTGCTTCTCCCCAGGGATGCTCACTATGAGGACTAGAGGGGCTATTGCAATTGCTGTGTTTATAAACAGCGGCATCCCAGGACTAGAATGGGCTTAGGCTCCTAGTCTATTATTCATCCTTCTGTGCCCTAGAAACACCATTAGCTGGCTGTTGGTGTGTCATTTCCAAGTACAGCAAGGAAAAACCATTTCCACCTCATGGTTCCAAATTTGTGGATCCAACCAATTATTGATCAAAAATATTGGCAAAATCAAAACTGAACCTGTACTAAAAATATCCGTATTTTCCTGTTTATCAGTTCCTAACCAATATAGTTTACTGAGTATTTGCATGGTCTCTCTCTCTCTCTCTCTCTCTCTCTCTCTATATATATATATATATATATATATATATATATATATTTACAATTTATTTATTTATTATATAATCCTGATTGAAGTCCCTTCCCTTAATTCCTCTCAGTCCCACCCTCCCTTCCTCTCTTCCCCTTCTCTTCCTCTAGTCCACTGAAAGAAGAAGTTCTATGCCATCTGCCCATAGCTTATCAAGTCTCATCACGACTGCCTGGATCCTCTTTCTCTGTGGCCTGGTAAGGCCTCATCACTGAGGGCAAGTGATCAAAAAGTAGGCAACAACCGAGTTCATGACAGAGGCAGCCCCTGCCTCACTAACTCGGAGATCCACATGGAGACTGGGCTGCCTGTCAGCTACATCTGTGCAGGGCATCTAGGTCTTCTCCATGTGTGGTCTTTGTTTAGTGCATCAGTCTCTACAGGACCCCTGTGCTCAGAATTTTTAGCTTTGATGGTCTCCTTATGGGGCTCCTGTCTTCTCCATGTCCTTCTATCCCCACTGGCCTCTTCCTGTTGTATCTATCTATATATTTTTAATGCTTTTATAGCTAATGCATGGACTATTTAAAATACATCAGGTGATATGGGTAGGTTCAATGCAAACACCGTGCCATTTTCTATAAGGGATTTGAGTGAGCACATTTGGTATCTATGGCTTCTGTATCACTTCCCTGTGGATTTCTGGGACAACTATTTGTTTTTTATATGACTTTTTGAGTCACAAGTAAAAAGTTGGGGGAAAGGAACTTGGTATAGCCAGCAGCATGAATAGAAAGAAGTGAATCCTAATTAATGCCCAAGGGCTAGAGATACTGGAGCTGTGGAAACACACAGAAGTCGGCCAGCCTTCAAACTGCCCTTCCTGAATGCCAAGAAAAGGCTGTTTGGGGGAACAACTACACTTGGGGTCTGACAATCTCTCCTACTCCTCCGATATCTGTCCTTAGACCAATTCCTGCCCACATATTCAGTTAACAGTGGGCTGTAAAATCAGTTCCACTACTCTCCATCAGTAATATCTATTGTGGTGCTTTGATGTATCTGAAGCCAAGAAGAAAACCCCCACGCTCACCGTTCGTTAGAGTCAGGAATTTATCTCCCTTCCAAAGTCAGTCAGAAGTCACCTAGTCCTTCTACTGCCACCTAGTGACAGCAGCCAGTAATTTCAGATTTTAAGGAAAAAAAATTTAACCACATTTCAAAAGAAAGCTTGCAACTTTCTTCTGAAGAAGAAACTCCTTCTAAAACTGAAGACCACTCTATTCTGTAAAAATTTAAAATATCCACCCTGTAAGGAATCAGCCTTCACTTTCAGAACCCTAAAAACTGTATGATAAGAGAAAGGGGACGAATACAGGGAAGGCTTGGATGGTGGGGATGGGAGGGTAGGGCAGAGGAGGGATAAACAGCAACAGAGATGTTTGAGGAAGCTATACGGAAGCATAGTATTAGTCCAGGTTCATAGAAGAACTAGACTGATAGGATGACTCTGTCTATCATATCAGTGAATGAACTTACTAGGGTGGCTTACAGGCTGTAGTACATCTATTTCAACAATGGTTGTCTCCCGACAGAAAGTTCAAGAATCCAATAGCTGTTATGTTGCAGAAAATAAAAATCTCTAATAATGTTTATTATTAAAAGCCTACAATTATTACGGCCATTATTATTAACCCACTATCAAGTTAATAAAAGACAGACACCTGCTGTATTTGAATAAGCCTTGTCTCACCTGGGGCTGGGCGGACAATACCCCCAATCTACCTTGTTTCCTCCCAGCCCCACATCTCATGCCATTTGCTCTAATCATTCCTATCTGGGCTACTTCCCACCCAATATCCCCATAAATACTTGCGACACTTTCCATCTGAGCTGCCTCTCTCCATGCCAATCCTCAGAGCTCCTCCTCCCGGCACATGTGGTTCTTTACCAATCCCATGGAGACGCTGCTTTCTTCTTTCCCTTCTACCAGTCTCTCTCTTTACTGTGATCCTTCTGTCCTCAAAGCCCTAGAACCTTAGCTCTGCCTTTCACTTCCGTACTGCCCAGGTATGTATGCCTTTTATTTAGCCAGTCAGATAATTCTGGAGGCAAGGTTACATAGCAACCTTTGGGCTTGCTCATAGGAGACAGCAAACAGACAATCAAATACAGAGCGCCAGACTGTTACCCTGTTAGGTCCAGGAGACTGAGCGTGTCACGCGGTCTTCAGTATACACTGCAATCCTGATGAGGTAGGATCTACTACCAGTGAAGGGGTGAACTTGCCAGCAAGAGAGGACAAACAGGCAAATAGCAAGAACTTCCTCCTTCCATGTCCTTTAAACAAGCTGCTACCAAAAGGTAGGGCCCAGATTTAGGGTGGGTCTTGAATGATCATCCTGAACGATCCAATCAAGAAAATAAACCTCTCACAGTTATAACCAGCAGCTTGGGTTTAGGTTAACTCCTACTATAGTCATGTTGAAAAACAGGAAGAACCATCACACCTACTACATTATGGCTCTCTCTCTGTGTGTGTGTGTGTGTTTGTTAGAATTATACTTCATAATTTTTTCCATTTATGCTTCATAAAACTTTGCAAAATTCTACAAAATTTTAACTAGCTGAAATTTCACATGTGTTTTTCCTGGCCTTCTGGAACAGCCAAAAGATCTGCTTTGGTCTGTGTGACAATTCCAATGTCTCAGTTATCTTGGGATTGACATACCTTGTCATTTTCATTGAGAATGGTTAGATTTTCATAGTTTTTGTATGTATGGTATATGATTTTGGACCATGTCTTGGACAATGTGACTATAACATTGCATGGCCTTTGGGTCTTGTTACAATCAGTTGGAGGATTGTTTTAGCAAGTAACCAACCAGGTTTGATTCAAACAAGCTCATTCTTGATTTCCTGTGAGTGGTAGTGACAATCTCACTTTGATTTTCCAAGCCTTTGCTACATTTGTTTGCATCTGTCCTGTTCATGTCCTGAGACTTGAAGATTCAAGCACATAATTAAGGAGAGTTCTTTCTTTTTAAAAAAGATTCATTTTTTTAAAAAAATGGGTATGGATGTTTAGAGTACTTGAATGTCTGTTCACCACATGTGTACCTACTTGAATGCCCTGAAACTGAAGTTACAGATTGTCTGAACTGTCATATGGCTGCTGGGAATTGAACCTTGATCCTCTGGAAGAGCAGCCAGTGCTCTTCCACTGAGACACCTTTCAGTTTGGAACATTCTTTCTTTCTCAGCTTTGGGATTTTCTTCTCACTCTCACTTTAAACTACAGGGAGTCCTTTACCTGGACAGAGAGACCTTTTGTTGTTGTTGTTTTCTTTGACACTCGTCTGTTTATCTGGCCACACCACAGCACGTACCAGAATAGAGTTCTGCCTTTGAGACAAGTATCTCCTACTCAAGAGAGGTGGCAGTAATGCTGCATTTCCCAGCCAGGAAAAGCTACTTCTCTGCATTTGGGGGCTGTACCGGCCCAGGCCCAGCAGCCTGGAGGGCAAGGTCAGATGCAACCTGGCAGAGGATAAAGGATGAATCTCAGATGGTCTTGAAGTGAGAAAGCTCCGACCTTTAATCATGTGAAATCAAGGGCAATATAAACCCTGACCATAGGGAGGGATTTCAAGAGTGAGTGTGTTTGATTAGCTGGGGTCAGAGAGTCAGGGCTATTGTTTTGATCCTCTCATGAGAAGGAAAATAGAGTACTTAATTATTCTACTGGGGAAGGAGGAGGTCTCCAAGTACAATTGAAGGTCACTGCTGGTCTAAGATTCTTAGTAGGGTGGGGCTTTTCTGCCTGTAATCTGCCCTGAGGGCTATGTGAAGACCTGAAATCAAAAGGGAGTCTATCATCATAGTGCAAATAAATTCAGTATCTGGGATGACCAACTTCAACTTATCCAGCAGAGCCCCTTTTCAACCCCACAGTGCCCTGAGCCCACATTTTACAGGTCCATGCTTCCTGTCAGACCTGTGCCAAGACCAACCCACAGGGGGCACTCCAGCTACGTCAGCCTGTGCACCAGCTCAGAGGACGCCAAGTGGGAGAGGACTGGAAGATTGACTTCACCCACTCTCTCTTACCCCCTGCTGACACTTTCACAGGTTAGATGGAGGCATTTCCCCCCTCCATGGAGATGGCAGATGGGGTAGCTCAGGTGCTCCTCGGTTCAGCTTGCCACAGACCATCCAAACAGACAACAGTCCAGCCTTTACCTCCTGGGTCATTGAGCTCCTGTCTGAAGCTGTTAACACATCCTGGAAACTCCACATCCCCTACCACCCACAATCCTCGGGAAAGGCTGAGAGCTAACAGACTCATCAAACAGAGGCTCACCAAGTCTCTGAGCTCAGGTTTATCTTGGCCTTCCCTTCTCCCCATTGCCCTCACCCGACTCTGAGCTACTCTGCATCTCCTACAGGTTTAAGTATGTTTGAAGTCCTATACAAAGGCCATTCCTTATGCTCCCTTCTCTGCTCACATGCTGCCTGCTCCCATGCCAATTGCTCCTGAGTGCCTGGCTCTCCCCAGGGGACTGAGTATTCCTTAAGCAGTTATCTCCCAAGTCTCTAGAGTATCTGTGGAAACAACTCTACCCTGTCATCCTCACCACTCCTTCAGCCACCAAGCTCCTAGGACACCAGTGCTGGCACCATGTCTCCAGGCTCAAGAGGGCACCTACCCAAGAGGAGTAGTCTGTCTAACAACTGGGACCTTCCTACTCTCATTTCTCCAGAATGGATGGTCAAACCAGGGCACCTCCCCCTGGACTGGTGGCAGTCTCCTCTGTCCTAATGGTTCACTCCAATAATAAGACCCCTCATTCTCACTTGCCTATTTTTTTCTTTTTACCCCCTGCCTCCTCTGCCTTCTCTAGGAACATATTCATGAGGTCTCATGGGTAACAGTCAGTCAAATGCTTCTTCTCCCAAACCTCAGACCCACCAACTCCCTACTCCCCAGCCCATTGCCATCCCTTTTCAACAGGAAGTATCCAGACGTGAATCTGTGCCCATACACCCAAGGAGGTAGGATATACAGCTGGGGTCCCCGTTCCTCCCTCCCCCTACCACCTTCCCAACATTGTCAATAAATGTCATTCCTCTCTCCCTCTCCAACCCCACCAGCTCAGAAAGCTCCAAAATCCCAGATAAAGGCTCCAAAAGCCAAGCCCTGCATTCCTGACAGTTGTCCCAAGCCCTCTCACCTGAAGTCATCAGCCCCTCCAAGCGCCACCTGAGATAAACCATACCTGGGCACAAGCTGAGCCTGTGACAGACACATCATTTTCCTTTACCTACAATCTGAAAAACTTTCCTGTCATGGTCTGCCCTTGACTTTCTCTGGTCTTATCTCCTGAGGCTGAACTTGTCCAGGAGCCCATTCCCAAATATACCTGTCCTTTTCTTTCTTTCTTTTGGCTTGAATTGGCTTAATTTTGTCAGCGGAGACAGCCTAGCAGTGCACTACATGTGTTCCTGGTGCCCATAGAGGCACAAAGAGAACGTTTGACCTCCTGGAACTATGTTTATGGAAAGGTTGTGAGGCACTGTGGGTGCTGGGCACCAAACCTGGATCCTTTGGAAGACTAGCCTGTGCTCTTACTACTGAGCTATCTTTCCAGCCTCTCATGATCTACTCCTAATTTAAAGATTCTCATATCATTTCTTTCCATATTTTGTACAGAGATTTTTGGCTGTAGTGAATGTCAGAAATCAGCTGCTTCCCAGCCTGCCCTCAGGGACTGAGCGCCAGAAGCTGCCTAATCACTAGTTGCCAACCCACTGAAAGGTCCCCACCATCCCCGGTCCTTCTCTTCTGTCTCCTGATCTGTCGTCTGTTTCTCTCTCTCTCTCTCATATTCCCACACTGAGAGGCCCTTTTGCTCCCCTGCCCTAATAAATCTCTTGCGTGAGCTCTGTTGTGTGGAGTGACCCTTGCAACCTACCTTAGCCTGGACCCAACAAGGTACTCTGGTGCTAAATCCTAATAGGAAATGGGAGTGAGTTTTGGGTAGTAGTTGGCTTCCTGGATGTGGTGATACTGGGCTTTCCCTGGCTTTGTAATTGGATTTTCTGAAATTTTATAGGCATTTCACTCTAGAAAGGCTCCGTTCTCTGTCTTAGGATCTTAACCTGTGAAAACAGTAGTCTCAATCTCATCGTTACTTTCTGGCATCATTTTCAAGGGATAAAATATGATGGGCACCAGGCGCTACTAATTATCAATAAACATTAATGGTTATTTCTGTTCACATTAATGGCTATTTCTGTTCACATTTCCATAAAACTGAACACCGCAGGCTAAGATTGTTGGAATGAAAAATTAAGACTTAAAAACTTGCAGGTTTTCACATGGTAACTACCAGGAAACTAGTTGTTGAAAGAAAGAAAAAAATTAGCAATATTTTAATAAGCAAAATATCCTATGCCAATTTTGTGGGCATCAACCAGCTCACCAAAGATCTTGATGTTACGGAATTTTAGCAGAATTATATCTGGCAGAAATCTGGAGTGATGGCTCTTAAGCTTTGAAACAGTCTTTTGTTGATGATTGTTATTTGAGATTTTTGGGGTTATTCCTTTGAAGGTTTCTCAGAACCTTTGCAAGTCTTGGTCAGGAGATAGGCCTGGTAAACCACGAAGTTTGTCATGTCTGAGAACTTCATGGGTGATGGATTTTTCAAGGTAGCCACAAGACCAGGTAAGAGCTTTAGGTATGCGGAAATTGACTTGCTAAGGGTGCCCCTTTTGAGTAACAATAAAAAGAGCTTCTAGGAAGCTGTCAGGGTTCAGTCATTCAGTGGCAGATCCCACTGCTACTGAGAAGCCTGAATTTATCCCTTAGTGGTTCTCTTTCTTCGCTCAATTGTCCAGTGTAACCCACCAACACAGACACCTCGACAAGCAACATGGATGGCATTAATCAAAATGTAAAGTCGGAAGATTAGGGCAGCTTGCAGGTGCCTCACAACCACCACACTGAACAATGAGGAACACTGCTTTCCCAGTGAAATGATCCACTGTCCCCTCCTTGCCTCTTGAGTAAATTTTGGTATATGATGGGGGAGACGGTGGTAGTTTTAAAAAGAATAGCCCCCATTGGCTCATAGATTTGAAAGCCAGCTCACCAGGAACTAGCACTATTAGGAGGTGTGGCCTTTTTGGAGTAGGTGTGGTCTTGTTGGCAGAAGGGCATCACTGGGGAAGGGCTTTGGAGATTCGTGTTTTTCTCTCTTCCTGCTGCCTGCTGATCCATATGTAGACCTCTCAGCTACCCCTGTAGCACCACGTCTGCCTGCGCACCACCGTGCTTCCTACCATGATGATAATGGACTAAACTACTGAGCCATAAGTGAGCACCAGTAAATGCTTTCCTTTATAAGCTGTGGTCATGGTGTCTCTTCACAGCAACAGAAACCCTGAAAAATGGCAACCAAGATTATTTGTTCTGCTAGTTGGAAAAGAAAACACAACTCACAGAATATCTCAACTTGATGATCCTAAGAAGTTTGGCCCAATTTTCTTAGTCACACCTGCGGTTGATAAACTGTTATCGTGGTGTCTGAAATGTGATCTCAGCATGTAGGGCTGGAAACATTTTTCACATCAGGTCCCAAGTACACTGTCCAAGGGTTCATGGCAGCATCCATTCATGTCAAGAGATATAAGACTTTCTATTGTCAAAAACTCATGTAAATTCTTAAGGCTAGATTTATGAAAGTTTTTATTTGTCAGTGCTGTAAAGCATTCTCATCGAAATTGCTCTGTTAATCAAGGGAAAGGCACAGTGGAGTTTGTGTCATTCAAGTATCCCAAACTGGAACTCACAGCACATTCTTCCTCTGAGATGTCTAGCTGCTGTGGTGGGTCTTCACAGCTTTGCTTTTCTGGACACGAAGCTCATGATTGCATTGATGCATTCTTCTGACAGCCATCTTGCTTTTAGGGTAGTGCACTCTTCATCGTTAACTGCATGGAGCTTTTCTTTCACATTTTTTCTGATTAGCTCTTTGGAAATTCTCATGGCCTGATGGAACAAAATCAAGAGTTACATTAGTCCAACAGGAAATGGGATTGATTAGTCTATTCTTGTCCTCCACTGTAATGAATGGATCCTGTTAGATTTTACTAAGACTTGTGAAACATAACACACCTTTAATGTATACAGAGCTAACTCCAGTACGAGTGGGAGACAGCTCTGCTATTGTACATTCTAAACAGCCCTATATGGCTGCAAAAGCATCAGCAAGAATGTAAGAGCTATAGGTGCCAGCTGCCGCATACACAAATGGAGTGCTATAGAGTGAGGATCTCCTAAATATAGTCACCTCCCACCTGAATTCCAGAGTAAGAGAGCTGAGTGTCTACTGTCATCTCCTGGGGTCATCCCCATAAAGGATCTCCCCTTTGCCTTTGTAGCACAGAAACAAAATGACTATTGTTTGTTTAAATCACAATTCCCAACATTATAGTACCTTTTGATACAAAATCCAGATGTTGTGCTTAAAGCCAACTAAAGATATATCTTGTCTTTTTAGGATGTGTCCTCTAAGGCACATTCTCCCCTTGGGAAATGGTTTCCATGGTCCCCACAAGTAAAATCCAAGTACTAACGTTTGGCGGTAACTTTGCATATGTTTTCAGCCTGCTCCAGACTTCCTCCTCAAAAGTGCTTTCAGGAAAAACTTCAGTGACAAGGCCTTGAGCCCAAGCCTCTCTTGCTGTGAGCTTCTTCCCAAAGAGAAGCATCTCGGATGCCTGCAATGTAAAGCAAGATGTGACCTTAGCTCAATAAACCTTCAGTTGACTTCAGAACAGCTCACTTTCAGGAGACACAGCAGGACTCAAGGGTCTGCAAACAGCTGACACCATAACTGCTTCTGTCTCCTGAGGGACTAGAAGGGCAGCTGCTTCTGTGAGAGTCTGCACTGAAGTGGCAAGAATGGGAAGGCCAGGGCAAATACGGCCTGAGCCCCATTAAACACTATAAATGATAGTAAAGTGGGGTGGGGCAGAAACATTGTATTCATAGGGCCAACCTTTTGAAGCATTCAAAATTCCATTCCCTTACTTGATGTCTAACATTTGAGCTTTGAACATCTTCTTCACCTGCATAGGTACTCAAATTACTTCTTTGTGAACGAAGGGACTCAGGGGTGGCTTATATTACAGTTCTATTAAAATCAAGGACAATGAACAAATGTTCTTTCTATAGTTGTATTTTTTCCTCTGAAAACATGAACAAATTGCAAATGCTTTAAGTATGAAGAGCTTGTTTTGTTTGACTCTTCAAAGCTTAACTGACTCAGTCTCTACTCCAGTCTCTGTGATGACCGCAGGATTAGGTTGATGACAGCACAATGAGGTTAATGAAGTGGATGTACACACACACACACACACACACACACACACACACACAGTATCTATCTATCTATCTATCTATCTATCTATCTATCTATCTATCTATCTATCTATCTATCTATCCATCCATCCACCTATGTGTGTACATGTGGGACATTTATGAAAAGGAATCTAATGGTCATCAAGCAGCCTCCACCACCATACTGAGATGGTGAGCAATGCCTGCTAAGCCCTTGCCTCTAACCCCCATCTCCAGTCCTGTCTTGGTGTCTTTGGAGTCACTCCACAGAAGACAGACAACTAGGTTTGCACAAATACAGAGCTAGATCTGAGTGGCCAATGGGCCACCTTAGGAGTCTCAGTGCACAACAGAACAGCTTGTAAAACACAACTGTGACTGCGAGTCACAGTGACTATGACTTGATGGGGCTGTTAAGAGCTGGTGACTGCTGGTACTCATATGGCCCCAAAGAGAAGATGCCACCATGTCACCTCTGTGAATGTTTGAAGTGAAGTTTCTGGTTTCTTTGAAGACACAGTTGAGTTATGTGATGTTTTGCTGGAGGCTGGCTTGTGAGAGGACACGTGATGCTTTGCTGTGAGCTTTCTCATGTGAGGGGCGTGACTCTGGGTAGCTGAGAACATCCATGGGTGGACTCTGAGAAGTGGAGATACACTGAAGCCCACTCACAGCGACACATCAACTTTTGGATCAACATCCCTGCGCTGATCTTTGTGCTTCGAAGTTTGACTTCACAGAGAGAAACATTCCAGAGAGCTTCTCAGGGCAACCCAACTGCAGTGTTTGCTTACTTGTCCTGACCTTCCGAAGAATACTAATTGGTGTTGCTGCTTGGTGTTGGCCTTTGGACTGGACTGCTGGTATCCTGATGACTGAGTTTGGTATCCCCTAAAGACCCATCAAGCCTAATCAGCAGGAAACAGGCCTATAGACCTTTTCCCCACTAATCTCCTATCCTAAGTAAGGTCTGGGGGTTGGAAGGGAGGTAAAGGTGTTTAAGACACGTAAAGTAGGTTTGGTGAAAAATCTAGGCCTACAGCTATTGCTTTCAGTCCTGAACTGATCACACCTGGAGAGGCGCCACATAACTGTGGAGGACAAGGTCTTGTGTTCCAGCTCTAGACTGCCAGCTGTCAGGAACTGTCCCTGCATTAGGAGGTGCAGAGAGAATTCCTGTCCCTTCCCTTATATCAGATTACCCCCTGGCCTGGTTCCTGCATGTTGCAGAACACACAATCATCCTGGAAGCTTTGCCCAAGGGAAAGAAGACAGAGTACAGGATTGGCTTGGCAACACATACAACATTTTAAGTTTTTCTAAGTTACCTTTGCTGAGCCCATCATCTTTGGAAATGTGTACGAGGAGCATGCTTCTGGGCTCTGGCCGAGGTGGCTGAATGGAGTATGAAATGTTGCCTAGTTGGGATTGAGAGAGATAAAAAAAAAAAAAAAAAGCATTTAAAAATGACTATTTGATTTTAAATTCAAATTTGCATATGTGCGTTTGAGACAGGGCTTGCTACATAGCCCAGTGTGGCCTAGAACTTAACGCTCTCATGCCTCAGCCTCTTGAGTGCAGGGATTACAGGGATTACAGGCGCACTACCTGTCTAGCTTAGTATTCCTAATTGTTGAGGACATTTAAATTAACGTTGTGTTATACTATGCATACGACACGCAACTCACTTGTAGTGTGGTGTGTTATCATTGTTTTACAAATATGTAAATTATGTAGCCACCAACAATTTCAGCAGAGAAAATATTTATTATCCCAAAATCCCCTTGTAGCCTCTGTGGGCAATCTTTTCCTTCTGTCATCCCCATAGCCAACAATCTGCTCTCTGTCCCTGACGCTTTCCACTGTTCTAGGACGTCACACCCATGGGATCCTATATCCAATAGACCTTTGTTTTTCGCCCTTGTGACTTGGTATAAGGTCTGGGAGTCATTCATGTGCTACTGCATACTGGTAGCTTCTTTCTTGTTATTGCTGTTTTTATTGTGTGTACGTGTGTATGCTGTTGACCAATATACAAGGTAGTGCCTTTCCTAATGTTTCCATTGTTGTGGCCATTATCAGTAGGGTCAGTCACAACCATAGATTTGCTTGATATAACACACATAGTTCTCATTTGCTAATAATATGTAAATGAATTTAAAAAATCCCTTTCAGATTTATTCTATCAAAAAAGAAGTGGTTATGAATAGAGCAACTGTGCCATCACATTTCACACTGAGGCAGGAGAGTCCACCAGCCTCATGTCCTTATTCAGCGTCACCAGGAGAAGTCCTTGTAGCCTAAATCACATTACTACACACACAGTGGTGCCCCATGTTTTCAGTTTATATGTCCTTTAAGACTAATGATGTGGAGAATTTCTTTGTATATTTAATAGCCATGGGGATAGCATCTTTGCTGAAGTAACTGCTAACCTGTTTCTCACTATTTCTACAATTAAATTATTTGCCTTATTTTTGAACTGTAAGAATTCCTTATAGATACAGATTACAAGTAAGTATCATACAAATAATTTTTACTGGTTTATGGCTTATCTTTTCTTTGAAATGAAAATGTTTTTGAGTTGGGCATGGGTGGTGTATGCCTTTAATCCCAGCACTCGGGAGGCAGAGGCAGGTCAAGCTCTGTGAGTTCAAGGCCAGCCTGGTTTACAGAATGAGTTAAAGAACAGCTAGAGCTACACACAGAGAAACCAGAAACCTTGTATTAGAACAAAACAAACAAACAAACAAACAAACAAACAAACAAACAAACAAACAAACAAACCAAAACCCAAACAACTACCACAACAAAAATGTTTTGGATAAGGGGTCTTGCTGTGTGGTACAGGCTAGCCTCAAACTTAGTTCTCTTGTCTCAGTCTCCCAGAAAAGTGCTGGGATTACAGGAATGAGATACAATACCCGGGTGGCCTTTTGGAAATGGGGGTGAGGAAGGGTGTGGGAGAGAATCTCATGCAGTCCAGGCTGGCCTTCAACTTGCTATGTGGCCAAAAATCAGCTTGGATGTTTGATGGTCTAATCCCTCTTCTTCACAAATACAGGATTATATCTATATACCATTACACACCCAGCTTCTCTTTGCATTACAAAAACTTTAAGTCACATTTATTTATTTTGTGTATGTGTGCATGGGAGCACAAGCATGTAAATGTATGTATAAAGGTCAGAGGTCAATTTGCTGGAGTTGTGTTTCTCCTTCCAACCATGTGTATCCCAGGGATTGAATATAGGTCATTGTGCTGGCTAGCTTTATGTCAACTTGACACAAGCTAGAATTACCCAAGAAGAAACAACTGTGCTTGAGAAACTGATCTCATAGGTTGGCCTGTAGGTAAGTCTGCAGGTAAAGTCTTGATTAATGACTTATGTGGGAGGGCTCAGCCCATAAGAAGCGGCACAACCTCTTGGCCAGTGGGCAATATAAGAAAGCCAGCTGGGCAAGACTTGAGGGACAAGCCAGTAAACAGTACTCCTTCATGGCCTCTGCATCAGCTCCTGCCTCCAGGTTCCTGACTTGTTTGAGTTACTGCCCTGACTTCCTTCAATGATAGACTGTGGTGTGGAAGTGTAAACCAATAAACCATTTCCTCCCCACCTTGTTTTTGGCATGGTGTTTTATCACAGCAATAGAAACTCTAAGACAGTTGTCACACTTGGTAGCAAGTACCTTCACTAGCTATCTTGCCTGGCCCATAAAGAAGCAGGCTATATTTAATGCTCTTTTTCATTGTTTCATTTCTTGTATGCTGTTTATTTCTCTCATTGCTTGATTTATTGCTTTATAGATATACTTTAAAAATATTTTGACACAACCAGATTTTATTGGGTGAGTTAAAAAATTAAAACGTTGTTTTCTTAACCTTCCATTTATCTTCATTTTGTCCCAGGCTTCAGATTTCACAGCCAGTTTTAATACTGGTAATTTAAATGATAAGCATGTTCATTTTTTCTATTCTTAATAACACATTTTTTTTTTTTTTTTTGTGAGACAGGGTCTTACTCTGTAGCCCAGACAGGCTGGCTAAGAACTCATGGCAATTTTCCTGCCTCAGCTTCCCAAGTGCTTGCATTACAGGTATAAGCCAACACACATATCTGTTTTTATGTTTTTGATGAGTAAGAAATAACTTTGAAAAAGAATCATGAATGTAAGTAGACAAATACTTAGACTTAATTTCTAGTAATAAGACATAGTATTTTTTTAGTATATATTTGTGAGAAAATATAACATATGCCGCATATAAATAGAAACATAAAACACTCACATTAATGTCAATTTTCTTTTCACCCCAGAAACCATAATCAAGAAAATGTACTTTGCCAGGCATGGTGGCACATGCCTTTAATCCCAGCACTTAGGAGGCAGAGGTAGGCAGATCTCTGAGTTCAAGGCCAGCCAAGCAAGAATAGAATCAGGAAAAATAGGAAAAGCCATAGCTAAGGAGCCACCAACAGGTACACAAGAATTTGACAATGAGCAGTTGTTACAATGGAGATAGAATGGTGGGTGCAGTTAAGGGCTGAGGCTCTAACATCAGATTGGTTAAAGGCTTTGGGACAGTTCCTCATCTCCCTGTGACAGTTTTCTCTATCTGTAAACCTAGTATGACCTCATAGGGCTGCTGTGTGTACTGTGCAAAGTGTGTATATGTGTAATGTATATTGACAGAGTATCTACACACTGTGTGCGTGCAAACGTTCATTTGAAGAAATTTAAAATTCACACAAAAAAGGTGCATTTGCTGATGGAGGAGCTACAAGCATTTTTAGCCACAAAAGCAAATACAGTATTTGTTTATGAAGTCAATTAAACCCCAGGGAATCTCTTCAGTGGTTAACCAGGAAACTTTAGTACCTTCTAAGGAGAAGGCACTACTAGTCTATAATTCTGTGGTAATCACTACAATAATTTTTCATCATGTCCGTGTTTAAAATAATGAAACTTAGAAACAGCCTAGGATTTTAGCAGCCAGGGACTGATGAAATTTGCTAAGTTATAGAAACCAAATGCTAGCAGTGGTTTACATCTGAGTGATAAAAGAAGTAATTTTTCCCCAATTGATTAATTTTATGATACATATTTAAGCTAGGTAATGTATTAGTATAATATATATATATATATATATATATGTACATACATACACATATATACAGTAAAACTGCTGTTTTATGAAACCAATAAAGTCATACAGTCATATCCAGGTATAGTTATAATCTATTCATTTGTTCTTGGATACATTTTACTCTTACTGACTACAGTCCTCACACCGTTCATGAGGTGCTATGGCACTATATATCTGCTACTGTGTCTCCTTTGAACTGCATCTCCCTATCCCCCACCCATCATCCTATAGATGAATTTTTCTTAAATGGCCCTGGGGATCCTATATAGAGCCTCGCCCATGTGAGGCTACATATTAATACCCCCATATCCCCAGTTTTTGAAACGTAAATCTTTTAACTGTGTTTTCTATATTTTTTAGAAATTTTATTTTTGGTCACCACAGAGAAATACATGGTAAGAATACCAGTCTCAATGACACTGAGATGCCTACATTAACACGCACACTAAACACAGAGGTGACCACGAGTCTGAACTATGTTGAGGCCTCAGGACTGCTTGGAGCTTTAGCTTTCTAATATACACAATGGAGGGAGAAGAGTGAATGGCCACAGTCCCTTCCCATTTTAGAAGCCTAAAAGCTAGGCTTCGTGAACTAGGAAAAGAAGATCAATCAAACTGCACAGAGCTTATTACCTCCCCTGCAAGTTTTCAAGCATCTCCTGGGCATTTTTGAGTAATATGAAAACTGAAAATTGAATAGCTGTGCACTCTGATTAAAATACAGAACCATCAGTGTCGGGGCAACGTTCACAACAATACTGGTATTTAGAAAAATTAATGAACAATGAAGGGAAAACATAAACTGTCAAATTAGACTAAGTCTTTAGAACTATCTAAATGACTGCATCCTGCCACTGTCTTGGTTTCCTTTCTACTGCTGTGAGAAAACACTGACCAAAGCAACAAGTAGCTCTGGTTTGTGTCTGTCTGACAAAAAAACAAACCCAGTACCACCATGAACCCCTTGTAATATACTTAGTGACAGGCACAGTAAGGAAGACTGGAAGTCCTCACTGACTGACCTATGTTTGTGGAAGGACACTTACCCTGTCCGATGCATAGACAGCATCAAATAGTCCCAGAAGGGTGACGGAGATTCCTACGGCTGGGCCATTTACTACTGCAACCAGAGGCTTGGGGAAGTCTATAAAACTGTTCACAAAATCCCTAAAAAAATGGAAATAGGAAAGTATTAAACCTCCCAAAGTAGTACAACTATAGAAAGAATTACATACATTAAAGCTGATACCACCCTAACGGATCACTTTCCTAGACCAAACCAAGATCTTAATGGAAGGTCAGACCGACTTCTACAAACTGAGCCTGATTCACTGTTTTCTGGGCAGTGAGTTCAGGACTTGTGTGCCAGTTGTGTGTGACCTGAGAGCTTATGATGAAGACTGAGTGCATGGTGCCATATTACAGAACCGGGGACTCAGAGACTCAACAGAACTGGGAAGCCGAAGCCTCAAACCTCCTTCATCACCTCCTGAGACTACTCCTGGTGTACTGCTAGCATTCATAGGCACTGTCTATTGACCCCATGCACGAGAACGCACACTCCCTCTGCTTCCTTCTCTCCTCACACTTTCCAGTCAATCTCCTGTAGAGGGCAGGATGAAGAGGGGGATCTGATGAGAACTCACAGCTAAGAGCATCAGCACAGACAAGTGGACGTTTTACTGACATGTTAAGAATGAACCCTCTTGGGGGGCTGAGGAGAGGACTCATCCTTTAAAACATCTGCCAATCAAGTACAAGGACTACAGTGAAGTTTGGATCCCCAGAACCTGCATAAACTCTGTGTGGGTGTGGAGGCCTGCTTGTAATTCTGACCTCAAAAGGTGGAGATGGGAACCTAGAGCAGGCTGGCTGGCATGACTAGCCATGAGTGAGCTCTGGGTTGGAGAGATCTTGTTTCAGCGAATAAAGTGAAAGAATGTACTGCCTAGTCTTGGGTCAACTTGGCACATGTTATAGTCATTTGGAAAGAAAGACTCTCAACTGAGAAAATGCCTCCATAATATTGGGTATAGGCAAGTCTACAGCACATTTTCTTCATTACTGACTAATATAGATGGCCCAGGCCATTGTGGGTGGTGCCATCCCTGGGCTGGTGACCCCAGATGCTATGAGAAAGCAGGCTGAGCAAGCCAAGAGGAAGCAAGCGAGTGGGAAGTTCTCCTCCACTGTGTCTAGATTGGTTCCAGCCTTCAAGTTCCTGCACTGGTTTCCTTTGATGATGGACTATGCTGTGGAATTGTAAGAGAAATAAACCCTTTACTCCCCAAGTGTTTTTTGGTCTTAACTATGACAAAAAGCAATGAAGAGTTCTGACATCAGCCTTAGACCCACATGCACATGCATGCACTCATACTCACACACTTGCACACCACAAGCAGACTCATGTAAGTGGGGGGGAGGGGGGAGGATTAACCCCCTAGGAGCAAACAAACGTCACTCTTACCTCAGGACCACAGCACCCTTGTCAGCTGCCTCCTCCATCCCTCCAGCAGCACTCGTGAAGTTAGTCAGGTCATTGCCGCTGCTGTAGTAGTCGCCGGATCCTGTGGACAGTGCAATCAACAGAGCCACGAGTCCTTCATGTACTCATTCATTCTAGAGCTCTCGTATATCTGCAGAGGGCTCTGAGCCAGGCCCTAGGAGAACACTGGTGAGTCTCATTTACACACTAGGGACTAGCAAGACATGGGTGTTAAAGAACATAAGTAAATGAAGATGGTGCAAGAACAACATGACAGATGGAACAGGGCTGGTCTATTGGGGTGTTTAGGGCACCTCAAAACATTCCAGATGTTCTTTCTAGCCTGCCATTCCAACTGCCCCAATGAAATTACTTTCAGACTCCATCAACAGAGTAGAACTTCTGTCCAATACAGTAAGACTTATGTAACTGGACTGAACAATATGCTCTCTGCATTTCATTGATTCCGCTAAGCCACGCTATAAATGCTATCTATATTTTTGCATGTCTCAAGCATTTGTTTCTTTTCATTGCCGAGCAGAGTTCTACAGATAGTTATAAGTTAACCTGCTTTTGGACAGATGAGTTGTTTCCTGTCATGGTTCTTGTGACTCATACCATGAGCTTTACTTGATCAGTCAGGTTTAGACTGGCGATTTATCAGGAATAATTATCAAAGTGTGGTTATATGATGTCCATGATAACATGGCACATTTATAAATCAAACCACTGAAGCACTGGAAAAGACCTTCAAGCGATTATCATTCAGTTCTCTACCTAGTGAGAGACTCCCTAAAATAGAAAATGAGTAAGTCTGAAAGTGGTCTTCTTACCTGTGAAAACAGTTAGGGCTGTGTCGTCTGTGCTGGCATTTTTAAGTGCAAGGATAATATCCTGATACATCTATGTGAACAGAAAGATAGGGGAAAGAACAATAAAAATGAGATCTATCATCCTGAGCCAGTGTAGCCGTCTGTAGACCTTCTCTTGACACAGTGCCAAACAAAGTAATTGGTTTTTTTTAAAAGTATTTGTTTTAGTTTATATGCATCAATGTTTTGCCTCATGTATGTTTGTGCTCTGTGTAGCACCTGGTGCTTTTGGAGGTCAGAGGTGGGTGACTCAGGGTTTATGATCCCGTAAGGGGGCCTCTGTGTATCTCCTATCAATGCTCTTTCACTCAGACTGATTTAACTGACTTGTGCTTCCATTCATAGCAAAGCTTCATTGCCTTCTGGATATGTAGAACCTACTGAAAACTCACACATAAACAAATGCCTAAGTCTGCCGAATGAAAGCAAACACTCTAATCTTTTTCCACAAGAGTAGAAACAATGCTGAAATCCTACAGTTGCGTGAGTGAAAGAAATAGAAGAAGAGAGAAATGTGTCCACGCCCTGGGCAGTAGCATCACCTGGAAGCTTATGGCGTTCTTTTTGGTGGGCCGGTTGAACATGATCTTCGTGATGCCATCTTCAGAGGTTACCATGATGCCTTTAGACTCCTGGACTTTCTCATCGGCTCCACGCTTTCCCTGGCTAGAGGCTTCAGATGTGGGACCCAAACTGGATACGAGATCCACATAGTTCTGCCTGGCAGTTTCCTGAAGAGTAGATGACAAACCCCTTCAGTCCTTTATAATGAGCAGTTTAAGAAACATACTATGCTAATAAACACTATGCAGTAAAGAACAGAGGCTTTGATTCAATAGAGCGACATCCCAACTTTAGCGGCAGTGGGAGAGGTGAGCCTTATGTGTCATTCTAGCCTCTGGGAGGCTGAGGCAGGAGGACTGTTGAGTTCAAGGCCAATGTCAGCTACAATTTTGAGGGGAAAAAATAAAAACATTTCAAAGGCTCATCGATGGAGATTTGCTGGGAAGCACACAGTGCTTCTAGTGCTGTCTAGTTAGTAAGAGTAAACAGGCTTACCTTTGGTAGGCTGCCCAGGGCATTCCACGCATCCCACTTGGCTTTATTGACAAAGTCAAACACACCTGGCTTAGGCACCTTACAGGGTCCTTCTGTGGCCTGAAAAGAGCACAGGGGTGATTCATACCCAAGAGGAAGCTGTGGAGAAACTGGTTCTAGAAACCTGAGTGTTCATCAATTTTGTATTCTTGACCTCGGTTTCCATAGGCAGTGAGCCAATTTCCAAAAGTTACAGAACATTTGCAAGTCCACACTGTATTCTGAAGCCCTATCTATGGGGATAGGACCAGAAATTTAGTGGTAAACTCCTACTAATTGCTCAACAGGGCTGCAGCTGCTTGCAGATAAGGATGGGGTCTTACAGTTCCTGGCCCTCGGTTCCTGGTTCTCAGGAAGCTTAGCTGAGGGCGACTCCAGGAGATACAAAGAAAACTGATTTTGTTATAGGGTAGGTAGAGTGAATAGCCAGAGATGAATAAAATACACCAGTCAGCAGTCAGCTACTTGTCAGAAGTGATTTTAGACAATTTAAACTTTCTACATTTTGGAATAGAGTTAGTTAACAGAGGACAGAAGAGGCTTTGGAAACCATGGGCAGCGGAGGCTCTGACTTCACACAGACAAATTCACAGTCAGCCATCTGGGAAGCTACAGGGGACCAAGTTCGCAAAGGGCTGCTCTTCCCTCTGCCACTGGGAACCTAAGGACCTGCGGGAGACTTCAGATCTTGGCTTCTATTTGTTCCTAGTCCTTGCATTTCTTCAGAGGGGCCAGAGAATACCTCCTAGAAGCTGAGGGCAAAGTCTTTTTTGAACAAGTAAAATTTTTGAACATACACATCCATTTCCTTAGGATGTCTATTGCTGTGATAAAATACTATGACCTTGAGTTTTGGGAGGGCAGGGTTTATTTCGGCTCACAACACTCAGGTCTCACTCTATCAGTCATAAAAGTCCAGGCAGAAAATGCAGACAGGAACCTGGAGACAGCAACTGAAGCAGAAGACGGGGTTCAGGGCATATGTGGGGACGGGGAGTAGGAATGCTACTCACTGGCTTGCTCAGCCTGCTCTTTTATATATTTTACATTAATTAATCATCAACAGAATGCTCCAGAATTGGAGGCAAATGACTAGCATATGCTACCTTAACAAAACAGAGCAAACTGAAACAGCCAAGACACCCATGATTAAGAGACACCCAGTAGAAACGATGAAAGGAATAAATGATGACACAGGAGTCCAGGCTGGCAGAGATATGAATGAAGTCTGTCACTCCAACCTTTTGCCCCTCAATGGTTATAAAATTTTTCAAACATTCACAAGTATATGAGCTACACTATACAATTAATCAGTTAAACAGTTATTACATTTTACCTTGTCTTCACCCATTTTTATCTTTTAATTTCAAACATCCAGACACCACACTATTCATCCTTAAATATTAACTATCCATTTCCAGAAACACCCATAATTTACTGTATAATAATGGAACCAGGCAGGGCTCTGCCAAATAAAAGTTGGTAAAACTCAGTCCATATTCAAATTTCCCCAATTGCCCCCAAAAAACCTTTTCAGTGAATTACTCTCATCAGAAAGGACTCAAGCAGAGACCAAACATGAGAATGCTGTATCTTTCAAATCTCTGTATTCTGGAGAGAAGCCCAGGGGGCTGGCTACTCTGTGCTTGGATAGCATATCAAGGCCTAACATAAAAAGCAAAACAGAACAAAGCTTGCACACGTACACCCCAACGGGGACTCAGCCATGCCACCTTGCCTGTTATAACCTGTCTAAGCTACATGTTAGAAACACATAACTTCAGGCATCATTTGCTCAAAACGTGTTTAAATAATTTCAGACCTCAGGCTATTATTACCTGCTTATACAGTGCGTAGAGTTTCAGCTTCACTTCGTTTCCCGGGTCCTCCTTCAAGAGTTTCACTCGGTTCATTGCATTTTCAAAGTCCTGCTGACTGGCTCTCATGGTTGGTCTGCCGAGGTGCACCTGAGCCACTGGAAACCTAAAGAGCTGCTGGAGACTGAAAACAGTGCTTCTGTTTGTTCTTAGCCCTTCATTTCTGCAGCTGATTGACCCCAACCCCTACTGATCAGAACGGAATGCTTATCTACGTACGACACTGTTTCTAAGTGAACAACTTCCCACAAACGGCAGTGCAAACTTACTCAAATGAAGTGTAAGTTTTGCCTTTTGAGAAAGCCACGCAGGCCACCGTTTTATGACAAGCACCAGGTGCCAGGCTTTGCTCCTGGCCTGTAACATACAGGTCACGCTATCCAGCCACTTTTACACAACGAACCGACTGTTTGAAACCCATGCTGGCGATAACGAACTGGGCATCCGCGGCGCTCAGCTAACTAGAAATCTTGAGTGTAACGTCACCTTAGACAATGCAATGCATGCCCTAGGAAGTTCCCGGGCTGGGCCTGCAGGCCCGGACGCCGCCGGGACCCGAGCTCGCAACATTCCCTGGTGGGCGGAGGCGACAAGAGCCTGGTCCATCCTTACCCTTCGGGATTCAGTGGAAGAAGGACATTCGAGGTCACTCTTTAGAGTTCTCTCCCAGGGACACTGCCACAGGAATATCCTGCTGTCCTGCTAGCCAGACCAGATGACAACAGAGCGGGCGGCTCCGCACGTGGGCGACAAACCCCGCTGGCGACTTTGGTCCGCACAGCCGTGGAGTCAAGCTTACCTCGGACACCAGCACCGCGCCCGACTCCAGATCACCGCCGCCATGGCTAGATGCGGAGGTCAAACTGAGCCCCGAAGCTTAGAAGGGCCCAGCTGAAACTACTGGGCGGACTGGGACCGGGCGGAGCTAGAGGTGAGCCCCGGGCGTAGGCGGAGCCAGGCGTCAGGGGCGGAGCCAAGTCTCAGGGGCGGAGCCAGGAAGTGAGCTAGGGCGCTGAGAGGACCCTGGGACTAAAGGACTGGCAGAGCCGAGCTGGGATAGCCCAGGGCGGGGGTGTGAGAATGGGCGGGTTTCAGGGAGGAGCCTAGAATCCCTGGACCAGGTCCAACTCTGTACATAGGTGACTGGCACAAAGCCTGGCAAAGAGGGCCGGAAGCAGGGCACTGGGCTCTGGGAATTTTAATCAGAGAGCCTCGGCATATGCATTTAGAAACCGGACCATTTCTCAGCATGTTCAGTTAGGGGCACCTTCCTGAGCACACTCAGTTCAAGGTCATGGAACATATGTTTAAAAGATTAAATGGAGAAGAATGCCTCTGGACATGCTTATCTTGCACAAGAAACTTTACGCTAAACATGAAAGAACACTGTATAAGCTGTATTAATGTAGGCGTTTGTCCCTGAAGGTGCCTGGCTTGTTTAGCAACTGATTAATGGTACTGGGAGCAGAGTAAACAAGGCTCAAGATTGGGGTTGGGGTGGGCCACTTCTGAATGAAAGGGAACCACTGTGAGTTGGGTAGCACTCCTTTTGCGTGTGAGGATTACCGTGGCCATCCTAGGGAGTTTGGAGTCTGTGCTAGGAGTACTAGGGAGCCATGGAAGATTTAATCGGTGGGGCTAGAGAGTTGGCTCAGCGGCTTGAGAACCCCTGTTGCTCTTGCAGAGCATCCGGGTTTGTTTTTCTCTGAATCTACACATTGGCTCACAACCATTCCTAACTCCACTTCCAGGGGAACAGACCCCATTTTCTGACCTCTGCAGGCACCAAACACAGATGGTATGGACACATACAGGTACGCAAAACCATTCACATATAAAATAAACAAACAGATAAATAAAGTTAAATACATTTTTTAAAAGATCCAATTGGCATACTTTTTACCTAGTTCTCAGTTCAGGCAATGATGCCCAGCACATGCCTGGTTTTGTTTCTGGACTAGAGTAAGAATGGCACAATCCTTCTCAAGAACTCAGCCAGAGTTCTGATCTCCACTTTGTTGTACGACCGGGGCCTCCTGGTTCTTAGGAAGACCTTGGAGAAGGAGGTGTCTAGTTCAATTCTATCCAGTTATTCTTAGCTCGACTGCAGGTGACCAGTGCTGCCTAAGAAGGGGTTTGATACAGAGTCGTCACAGGAGTCCAGGAGGTATCTTCATTGACACTGAGTCTTGGGGGTTGTAGGTCACAGTGTCTGCTCAGTGTTTGGGGAGATGTTTTGTGAGGACTGTGAACCTGTCAGCGATGGTTTTTACTTATGATATTAAAGACACTGGATCATGTTATTATTAGAGCATATAACATCCTACCACATATACTGTCAGGATTAATTTTAATAATGTGCAATCAACAGTGAAAGCTAGAAATCTGAAAGAAGTCTGAATCCCCTCTGTCTCACTGCTGGCTCCCTTCTGTGGATCCGCTGTCCTTTCACAGCTGCTTCTTGCCTTTTTTCCTCCTTCGCCCGAAATTTCCTTTATTCGTTCAGTCTTTCTTTCAGGCTTCACTGTTTCAACATTGCCGTTACTTGACCAGTCTTGACCGGGTTTGCTCTGATTCCCATCTCTCCATTTTCTTCCTGCTCTGACTGATTTCCCTACATTGTAAACTTGTCTGTGGCACTCTGAACTGTTCCTCCCCATCCCCGCGTTCATGTTTGTAAAACTTCATCCCCCAGTTACTGTGTTGATAGCATTTGGATGTAAGGACCTTGAACAAAGATTAAAGTTAGACATTAACATGCAGTGAAGGCCCTGGGCAGTTGCCAGAACCTTGACAATTAGACTTCCCAGGTTCCAGAATGCTGAACTGGCTTCTGTTGTCTGTAATGTATCCAGTTGGTGGCTTTTGGTTGTGGAAAAATAAAATGGACCAGGATGCTGTCATGACTTACAATGTTCTCTTGATCCTTCCTCTGTCACTGGAATATGTGTGGGTCCTTTTGCCTAATAAGTAAACCCAAAGTTCTTAGTGTAGCACATAAGGCCTTTGAGATTTGTCTCATAATTTCTAATCATCTCTCATGCTTGCTCTTTCCATTTCATTCATTCACTCATTCATTTATTCATCATGTTAGTTTTTTGAGTCAGTCTCACTATGTATCTCAGGCTGGATTCAAAGATGGGTGATCCTCCTGCCTCTGCCTCTTCGGTTCTAGGATTATAAATTTGCATCATGGTACTGAACTCTTTTTTTTTTTTTAATTTAAAAATATTTGTTTTGAGACAACATCTCATGATAAAGGCTTCACTCGAGGTTGTATTAATCCTCCAGTTTCAGTCTTTTAAGTGCTTGGATTACAGGAGGATATCCCTGTCTGCTCTGTCCATTTAGAAATGGATGCACAGCCTCTCTGGGTTTCTGCAGCCCATGATTTCTCAGTGCAGACACTGTTTTATGTGGGAAATCTCTGACCCCTCACTGGTTCCATTCTCCTCCTGTGATTCTACTCTTTCCAGGGCTGCTCTATTTCCTAGGATGGATGTCAGTAAGTTTATTTCTGATTAGCAACTTTTTCATCCCTCGCTTGACAGGAAACATGGCGGATTTTTTTTTTTTTTGGTGGGGTGGTAGAGAGGCCAAAGACTTTCTCAGAGGCCCTGTTGAAAAGACAACCAGAACTTTAGTTCTGTGTCCTTGTCCAGGGGTGAACCTAAAAATATTTAAGGCTGCAGTTTCTGGTGACATGACCCTTCTCTCAAGGCTGTAATGATCAGTCCTAACTCAGCTCTGTCTGAGGTATCATGTGTTCTTTTTTCCAATATTATCTGATTTGACTCTGTGCTGACCTTGGCAATTTTCTTCCTGATAGCAATATATAGGACTTTGAACTTGTTAAGAAACTTTCTTGCAATAAGCCATAAGCTCATGCAAGACCTCCTGGTCCTAGGTATTGCTTTTGTTTTCTTCATTTCTGATCCCAAGTCCTCCTATTTGAAACTTAGCTGTTTGGGACTCTTATTCCTGAATTAGAATTGAGGGGTCAAGTCATTCCGTTGAGTGTAAAAGAACTGTTGAAAGTTTCTGTCTAGCCTGTGTGTTTCCACACGCAATGACAACCTCGGGGTCAGTTGCCTCCTTTTCTGTAGGCAGTCAGAAGGTGTTAAATAAAGTCACTCTGCCTACAGGTATTTCTTTTACAGTGAGTCACAGCTCAAGCAAAGGAATTGGACTTTTTGCCAGGTTCCTATATTGAAAGCACCAGGGAAAGTGGTACCAAGGAAACTGTGATGTTCACCTGTATTTGCAGGGGGAGGGGCCTATTATGACTCCATTAGTCACAAAGATTCTTTGTGCTCTTTCTTCTCTCCCGTGCTTCCTGCTTCACTTTCATGATGCTGCTTGAGATGAATTAAACATGGGTAACAGAACTGGCCAGACTTATGCTTCTGTCTGTCTTTCCAGTCCACCCTCATCTTTTCCCTAATCTTTTGTTGTTGTTTTTAGATTAAGTCTCCTGTATTTCAGGCTTACTTCAAACTCTACTTAGCTACAGATGACCTTGAACTTCTGGCCCTCCTGCCTCCTCTTGCCAAATGCTTGGATTATTTGCAGCACTGAGGATTGAATCCAGACAAGAACTGTACCAGTTAAGCTGAATCCTCAGTCATGCCACTACAACTTTTTGTTTTGTTTTGTTGCGTTGTGTTCTAAGGCAGAGTTTTACTATGTAACCTGGACTGTCCTCAAAGCCTTCTTGTGCCTCAGTGTCACCAATGTTTGAGTTACAAGTGTGCACCAGGCCTAACCTCCTCTTTCTCTTGTCCCCTCTATCTCCTTTTCCCTCTTCTTTCTCCTCCCTGCTTCCTGTCAACGGAGGGTCTTGCCACATAGTCCAGATTGTGCTTTATATGAGGATTGTTCAGTCTTTCTGGCATTACAGCTGTATTCAATATGACAAAGGGTGTTCTAAAGCCTAAAGTCATCACTCTGTAACGATCCTTTCCTTTCTCATCTCATATAGATTCAGCTTCAAACAAATAAAGATGTCTTTAACACTAGTCCAGAGGTCAAGGATTAATTGATTTTGATGGTAAAGAAGAGAAAACCGAGATAAGAGTTATTGGGAGTAAGGCACCTCCCCCGACCAGGGGAAGGGCTCTTCCCGTTGTCTCATTGTAACCCCTGTGTGACTTACCATCCCCCTTTGATCCAGTAAGGCCCTGAAGATGGAGATCTGAGACAGGAAAGACTTCTGTTTTCCTTAGGCCTTCTAACCAGCTGCGGGAATGAACCTGATACAGCTAACAGGGTAGCCTGATGCTCATCTTCAAGGAGGAAGAGAGCTAATCGATGTGAGAGGCAGAGGAGCTCCTTCATGACTCAGGAGACAGAAGAGTCTCCCCTTGCCTCATCTGCTGGATGAGTGAGAATGAAGCAGCTAGTGAGTTTACTGATGAAGCAGGAAGACAAGAGACGCTTGAGTGGAATCAAGCACCTGCACCAGGAGACGAATGCCCATATGTGCCTTGGCAGTAGCTGTGTGTGACCTGGGGGCCATGAGGCTAATAAGCTGTGACTGAATGTAGATGTCAGAGAAAATCTGTGCTGCTGAACTCTCTCTCATCTACAGAATTCAGCCCCTGAGGAGGAGACAGTGTTGAAGGTGTTCTGCGCATGCTTGATGCTGGAGAAGGGTGTGCTAGTAGAGAGAGAACGCTGATCAGTGGGACCTTTACTAACACCTTGATCACAAGAGGGTGAACTAAGGCTTATACCATCTTAAACAGTCTTTTGGGATGCCCTCAGAAAGTCCAGCTCAGCTCCATTTGCAGGTTTTGGGGCTCATTATGCAGAAGCTCCAGGGTGTGAGCCAGTGAGATGGAAATTAGAAGTAGGAAAGTGAGGGGGAGGCATGTTCTCTGTTTTTTAACTAGCTGTCCTGCCTAAGGCCACCAGGAATAAATTTATTTCCTTCTGATACTGCCTGTCTCCCTGGTTTTCAAGACAGCAGCGAGCAGCCCAGAATCTGAAACTCCATTAACACAATTGCTAAGTATTCTTTACAGAATCAAATTGCTTTCTCTTTGTCTCTACTTTTTTTCTCATTAGACTGTGTATCCCAGTCTCACATAACAGCACACGTATTGAAATGAGTATCAGCACAACTCATGTTAAAGATTATCCTCAACTACTTTCCTGTAGCAAATAAATTTCCTCCAGGTAACATTCTCTAGAAAAAATTGCAAGTGCTAACTATTAGTGTGTAAGAAATAGATCCTCCCATTTTCCTGGTCTATACAAAGTTTAATATTCACTCTGTTCAAACAGAGAAAGGAAAATGAGAATGATGGCTACAGTTTTGTGATGGTTTGATGAGAATGGCCTCCCTATACCCCTATATTTGAGTACTTGGACCCCAGTTGGTGAAACTGTTTGAGAAGGATTAAGAGGAGGTATACCACTGGTGGACGGGCTTGAGGTGTCAATAGATTGTGTTCTGTCTCCTGCTTGCTGTTTGAGTTTCAGTTTTCTGCTTGAACTTCTTCCCTGGCTTCCCTCCATGATAGACTGTGATTGGGAAATGCAAGCTGAGAGAAGCCCTTTTCATCTCTCTGTTGCCTTTGGTCATGGTGCCCATCATAGTAAGAGAAAAGCAACTTAGAAGAGTAATATAATTTTTTTTCTAGCTATTTCAAATGAAATCCTTTCCTCTGTGAGTTCATTATCGTTATGTGTGAAGGCTACTGATTGTTGTATGTTGATTTTGTATCCTGCGAATTTACTCATACTGTTTATATGTCTAAGATCCTCATGGTAGGGAATAAGGGATCTTTTAATTATACAACCATGTCATTTGCAGGTAGGGATAGTTTGACATGTTCTTTTCATATTTTTCTAATCCCTTGTATTTTAGCAGTACATGGAATAAGAGAGGTGATAGTAGGCATTCTTGTCTCGTTCTTGATTTTATAGAAGGTGATTTCCATTTTCCCATGTCAGGTACTGTTGGTCATAGTTTTATTGTACATGGCGTTTACTATTCTGAAGTATATTCCATCCATTCGCCATGTCTCCAGAACCTTTGCCATGAAAGCATGTTGAGCACTAGCAAATGTTTTCTCTGCATCTGTCCAGAAGATCATGTGATTTTTTAAAAAGTGTTTTGATCTACATATGTTGAGTCATCCTTGCAACTTCAGGATGAATCCTACATTATATAACCTTCATAATGTGTTCCTGAATTGTGTTTGCAAGTATTTAGTTAAGAAATTTTACATCTATGTTCATCAGATGTAAATTGCTCTATATTTATTAATAAATATTGCTATATATTTATAAATAAATAAATATATAGCTCTATATATTTATATGCTCTATAAATAAAATTGCTCTATAATTTTATTTGCTGTGTCTTTATCTGGTTTCCATATGAGAATAATTCTGGCTTCACAGAATAATTTTGATTCTTTCTCCTTCATTATTGGTTGAATAATCTGAGGCGTGTTGGAGCTAGATATTCCCCTATCTTTAGTAGAATTCAACAGTGAATCCTTGTAGACCTGGAATTTTCTTTGTGAGAAGACTTTTCATTATAGCTTCAATCTCATTGCTGGTAATGGCTCTACTGAAGTTATTTATATATTGAAGTTTTTATATAGTCTGACTTAAATTTTGGTGAGTTGCATGCATTTAGAAATTTTTCGTTTCTTTCTGTTTTGTTTTTTTTTTTTAAATTTTGGAATATAAGTTTTCAGTGAATTCCCTAATGATGATATAGATTTCCTTTTTCTTCCTTCTTTCCTTTCTTCCTTCTTTCTTTCTTTCTTTCTTTCTTTCCTTCCTTCCTTCCTTTCTTCCTTTTTTTTTTTTTTTTTTTTTTTTTTTTTTTTTTTTTTTTTTTTTTTTACAATGCCAATCTTTTCACTTCTAATTTTGTCAATATGGTCTTCTCTCTCTTTCTGTTAGTTTGTCTAAGGGCTTGCCATTCTTCTTATTTATTCTGTGAGTTTCTTTCTGAGAACATTTTCCTTCAGTCTTAATTTTTTTTTTAACAACTCTTTTTACAGTAGCTACATTGCTGACTGTGAGGGCCTGAGGAAATTTAGGGGAGAGATACAGAGACTTCTTTCCAGTATATCTAGGTAATTACCACCATTGGCTAAAGAATTCAGAAAGAAGTCAGTGTAAGGAATTGGGAGAGAACTTTTATTACACAATTAAAGTACTCAAGGTGTGAGTATGGGAGTTCTCACAGTAAGCCCCATGCACCAGCTTTAGATAGCTCATCTGTGAGCAAATTTTAATGAATATTGATGAATTAACTTGGTCTTTTGGGGGGGTCAGTGATTCTGATATTGGGGAGAGTATGTTCCATACTGTTAAAAGAGGATTTACTCCCCACCTCTGTCCTTGTCTAGGGTTTTCAGATGCGCCCAGACTTAGATGCATGATGGGAGCAGACAATGGACATGCTGTTCTAATGAAGCAAAGGACGTGTAGGCCTCGTGCCAGAGGCCTGAGATTCTCACTTGGTTCTGGTGAGGAGTCAGCACCCAAGGCTGGGACCTGCTGGAAAGCAGCTCTGCTATCCTGTTGGCCTTTTGCTACCTAGCCTGCCTCAGGCACACTGGCAGTAGCTTTTGTTGGTTTTCCTTCATTTGGGGATTCCACACCACATATACCATACCAGAAGTATTTTCACTATGTGTAGAATTTGGAGTTGACCTTTCTTTTTTCTTCCTGGCACGAGTTTGGATGACGACCCATGTACTGCACTGTCTAATATTTGGGCATCTCCTTGCTGCAGTCTTTTTGAAGCTTTTCTTTTCTTCCAAAATCTCTCAGCTGCAGCCACAATCCACGTCACCCAGATTGGCTGGTATTATACAATCCTTCTGCACTTCTCTCCCAAATGGTCATAGCTGTGTTCCATATATTCTAGTTATGACTTTTTTTTTTGTTATTGTCCTTCAGCAGTTCAGTTTTGATGTGTGTTAGCATTGTGTTCTTAGAGTTCATCTTGCTTTGTGTTTGCTGAACTTCTTAGATGTGTGAATTTATATCTTTCATCACCTTTGAGAGGTTTTAAATCAGGAGTTCTTTAAATATCTTGCCTATGTCAATCCAATGTCCTTATCTTTTCTCTGTGCATGCAGTGATGATGAGATACCCTAACTCCAGTTCATGTAGCTCTTTAAAAATTTTTTATATCATTTGATACTTTTTTTCCAAATTAATTTCTTCTGATCTATTTTCAAGTTTATTGACACCTTCTTTTATCTTCTCAATTTGCTGTGGTGCCTACATTGTACCTTTGAAAATTGAGATAGTCTCTCTCTCTCTCTCTCTCTCTCTCTCTTTTAATTATCAGTTTTCCTTTTGGCTTTTAATAAAACAATTTCTCAGGCAACAGTTTGTATCTGTCTTTCCAGTTTAACGTGCCCCCTTATATAGTATGCAGGAGAAAGATGACAATGGCTGCTTTCGATTGTCTCATCTCATTGGTTTAATTTTGCTCAAAGGTTTGGTCTCTTGTACTTGATACCTTAAGTTTTCCTGTCTGTATCAGGACTCCTTTTCTTGCACTGTTTAAGCTTGCACAGGGCAGTTCTAGACTGGACAGTGTCAGACGAGAGACATGATTCGGGTCCCCAGCTGAACTATGAGCTCTCTTCCTAAATAGTGTCTTTTTCAGTTGTGATGAATTACTTGCACCATGTTAAAATAGTGGATTCACTGATTGAAAATTCACAGATCCCACCCAGCCAATGTCATACTTTATTATTGATTATTCTTTTGGATAAAACCCATTTTTCCTTTAATTCTAAGCATCTGTAGAGTTTTATGGGGGAGAAAGTTAGCATTCATTTCCTATCCCTCAAGATCTTACACCCAATTATTACTGAAAATACTCTTCATTAATCTAATGACATGCTGTACTGTGATGTCATCGGAGGCCAGATGGAATTAATGTATTAAAGTGTTGCTATCAATCACAGGACAACAGGACAAATAACTCATTAGCATGATTCATGTCAAATGACTTATCTGTTATTCATCTGCCACAGACACCTGCTTCATGGAGGTGTTGGCAGCACTGCCAAGATTGGTATGTTGGCAACATTCACTCATTGTCAGTCATGTCCCCAGAAAGTATTTATTGATCATTTCCTGGGTGCCTGATATTAGCTAAGGTCACTGGATCAAAGTTGACGCTTTTTGGTGGTTCTCTTTGTAGTTGTGGAATAATGAGTTGGCTGTGGACTTCAGGCCTCTGCTCCTCTTGCTATACAGAGTATAGACAGCAAGTTTCCATCAGTATCAGTTCCAGGAAGCCATTCAATGAGGATCTTGTATTGTGAGCCACATCTTTGAAATGCAACATTAGCAAGAATTCTGTGACACTGAAGTTTAATAAGTTAGGCTCAGCATCATCAACAAGTCATGGTCATCCACAAGTACTGTGTACAGAATGCATTGTTTCTGTTATTTTACTGACATGAAATTGAAGCCGGGAGTCTCAGTAGATTTCTCAGGGTCTTGGAGTTAGTGACTCTCATCTGGGAGCATAAACTCAGGACCACAGCGATTTCTCTGGTAATTATTCTCATGAGTGAACAGAGTCGATAACAAGAATTTTAATGAAAACATGAGTTGTTTCTGGTTGGCAATCTTTTTTTTTTAAGTTAGAAAATGTAAATGTGTTAAAATTCAACTCACCTAATACTGTAATGCAACCAAAACTAATCTTTGTAAAATTGAATTTAGGTAAATGAGTGCAATATTGTATTTGTTTTTTCTAGAAAACACAACTGATAGAAAGAATATATCTTACAGATGGGATTAATTAGATTGGCAGAGACAACACACATTGAGTAGTCCAAGATGGCTGCCTGTGTACTAGAGAGACTAAGAGCCCAGTAGCTGCTCAGTCCTTGAGGCTGAATGACTCAGAAGTCCCATCTAGTGAGGAGGGCCAGGAGGATTCCTGAATAGTTCCTGGTTTTTGATGGAAGACATAAGAAGCTGGATTCTACTGAAGCAGAGGAAGGCAGTGGCAACAGAGCAGCTATGTTCTACTTACCAGCAGGGGGCAGAAAAGGAGAATAGGCAAAGAGCAACAGTTTTACCTAGGGCCTTCCCATACCTGTCCCCTTCCCACCCAACACCATTGGAAAGGTGCTTTCTACCCCAGAGGTGGGTCTTCCAACCCTGTCAGATAATTCTTCCTGGGAATACCGCTAGCTGCCTCTCCAGAACCACATCTGCCTACAAGCCAAATGGTTTGTTTCTTAGCTGATTACTGATCCGATCAAGCTGACAAGATTAACCAACCAACGTGGATGTTAACGCTAAATTTAAGATACTGAAAAGATGTGATAGAAAAGCTCTCAACAATAAGCTTCAGTCTAAGACTATCTGATATTCCCAGGTGCGGACGTTTTAAGGACAACATAGCATTTATGAGCAATGAAAACTGAGGCTATGTTTTGTGTGTGTGTGTGTGTGTGTGTGTGTGTGTGTGTGTGTGTGTGTGTTAAAACATGCCTGACACCCTTTTGAACATTTTTGAGTGTATAGTTCAGTAGTGATAGGAGCCTTTACACGGCTGCACGCTCCACCTCCAGAACCCTTTTCACCTTCAAAGCTAGGTGTCCCCATGCTGTGTCTACTGTCCCCTGTATACAATACAAACCTGCATTTTGCTCTTATCTTCACCCTAGCCACCACTGTTCTGTGTCTGTTTCTATGAACTTGACTATTATGACTGTTGCTTTAAGGGTCACATACCCAGTTGTTGACTTTGTTCTTTTCAAACCAATGTTCCCTGCATATCTGTTGAGTCTCTTTCTTAGAAGATGAGCTACATTTAAGTGGGGAGAACAAGTTTATTTTTTTGTCCTGCTAATTTTTTGGAGTGTGCTTCTCTTGGTTTCTAAGTTGAGTGAGCTGGCACTTCATTTCCTATTTAGAGAAAGTAACAGCCATTTGTTGAGTCAACGGACCCCAGATAGGTCATAAGGATAAAGACCCTCTGAATTGGAGTCTATGCCACCCTGCTGAAGACACTCAGCTAGAAGACTGTATTCTGGGGCAATTAGCCTTCAGTTCAATAGACAGATGCAGCCATCGACAGACGCAGAGGACAGCCTTGAGACACGGTGGTGCAGTGGGGACAGTCTCTAAATCCACCTAACTTTGCATTTGATTGAGAACACAGGGCTGTAAAAAAACATTCAGCCAATTTCTCACAGCTTCTGTGGTGGTTTGAATAAAAATGGCCCCCATAAGCCCATAGGGAGTGGCACAATTAGGAGGTGTGGCCTTACTGGAGGAAGTCTGTCATTGGGGGTGGAAGTAGGGGTGGGGGCTTTGAGGTCTCAGATGCTCAAGTCTAGCCATTTGGTTAGTGTCTCTTCCTGCTGCCTGGGAATCCAGATGTAGAACTCTTAGCTATCTCTCCAGCACCATGTCTGCCTCCATGCCACCATGCCTCCCGCTATGACTGTAATAGATTAAACTTTGAACTGTAAGTCAGTTTCTTGTAAGAATTGCCATGGTCATGGTGTCTCTTCACGGCAATAAAACCCTAACTTTGACAGCTTCTATGAGATTTTCAATGACAGAGCCGGCTGGCCTTGCCCTTTGCTCACCTGCTGTCACTCAGCCTTTCTGTCCAGTTCAAACCAGTCTCGTGCTTCTGCAGGTTGGCTCACATTGCAACACAGCTCTGTGTGCCTTTTGCCACACTTCCTTTGAGCTTACCTCATATGGTACTTAGCAGCCTCAGGGCCCCTAGGCATCCGTGTCAGCCCTTTGTCCTGCTTCTTCAGAGCTTTCATTGAACTCTGAAACTTCTTTAATTCTTTGTAGCCTGGAGCCATTCTGTAGCATGCGTGCGTGTGTGTGTGTGTGTGTGTGTGTGTGTGTGTGTGTGTTGTCTTAGTCACCATAACTAAGGCAGCTCTGTTAACATAGAACATTTAATTGAAGGGGCTTGCTTACAGTTTCCATTATCATTATGGTATGAAGCACAGTGGCATGCAGGCAGGTGCTGAAGAAGTAGTTCAGAGATATATCCTGATCTGTAGGCAGAGAGAGAGAGTGAGCAAGAGAGAGAGAGAGACTGGGCTTGGTGTAGGCTTTTAAAACCTCAAAGCCTACCCCTTGTGACATATTTCCTTCAACAAAGCCATAATGCCTAATCCTTTTAATCCTTTCAGTTTCTAGTGACTAAGCGTTTAAATATCTGAGCCTATGGGGACTACTCTTATTCAAACCTCCCCGTTAGTAATGAAATTAATAATAAAAGAATGTTTGCCAAAGGCCATCTACCAAAGAAAAGTGGCACAACTAGGCAAACTGCAGCCAGCAACACCCAGATACAGCTTGTGAATTTATTGTTATTTTAAAAAATGACATTGTGGAAAGACATAAATGAGACTTTTTCTGGCAAAGCACACTCCTGACGAGGTCTCAGAAAAAAAAAATCATTATTGTTATATGTCATACAATCAAGTGTCAGTATTTGGGAAAACTGAAAAGGGTGAGGGGTTAACTGACAGATGATGAAACTCCACTTGGTTAGTACTGTTGGGAAACCTAATTCCACTGGGCTCTGCTCAACATATATCCATTAAACACCCAGCCATTATATTTCAACATTAGCCATCTGGGTAACAACCTCTATTGCTTCATATCACCTGGGATCAGGTAGTTGTTTTTGGGACAAATGCCATAGCCATAATGACAGATTTTTTCGGGAATGTCGAGGTCTATCTGAACAAACCTTCTGTTACCAAAAACAAAACTAAAGGTTACACGTGATGAAGTGAAAAAAGTGCCATTGAAGGTCACAGTGGGTCATATCTTAACTCTGCAAGCTCCTTCTCTGCTGATCTTTGGGGTAAATCCCTCATGCTGTATGCTCTGGAGGCTACAAAGACACACATACTCCCTTGAGACAATGTCATTGGAGGAATTTTGAATGTTGAAAAGACTGGCTGTCTTCAGACAAAATTTGGTAAAAGCTATTGAGAATATGTGTTTATTATTGTTGTGGCTAGCTCCTGAACGGAGGTAGTGATGTTTCTCCTGAAACTTGAAATAGTGAAATTGTGCTATAAAGAATTTACCAATAAGCCTGTGTAGGAAATATTACACAAAGCAGAATTTAGTTAAAATAATGCTGCTTGCAATGCAACTGGAGATCAGCAGTACCAGCCAGGCTTACCAGAAAGTATAAGAAAGAAAATTCTGTATCATAATTGGAGTTTGGTATTGGTGAGAAAGTTTCTCCTTATGTCTTTTCATCAAGATTGACCTCCAATTAGACTCCATTCCCATAGCAAAGGAGACAATTCTAACTTACAGTCAGCCATTAGGCCCATTCCCATAGCAAAGAACACGCATCTAAAGGGAAGCTCAAGTGGGCAGAACAGGGTCACAAGCACCTTTAAGTCCTGGTCGGCTATTAGGCCCCCTCTCCTCTTATCGGGGGAAGTATACACCTGCCAGGTGAGCAAGATCAACCCGGGGAACAACCATAGGAAAAGAACAAGGCTGGTGACCCTAAAGAATGATTCTAATCATGGCAGTCTTTGCTTTGTAAAGGATCTGCCCAAGTGGCCAGACTTGCACTCTTCCCGTCTCTGTTTAAACTGTTCAAAGCATAATCTGGGGCAAGGGCCCACGAGAGATTTAAGCTGGACAGTATATGTTTATATACATTATTAACACCTTCTGTTCGAGCCCGGCTCTCTTTGGGCACTAGCCACAGCTGGCCACATGCTGTTTTTAGCAAAATTTTTCTCTTTATCAATCTGATTTCTCACTGGGAAGGCATGTTGTTTCCGTAACAGTGGCAGCCTGAGACAATGGAGTTAGAGCAGAAAGAACAGGTTCAAGCAAAGTCTTGAAGGGTCAATGAAGTGTCAACTTTGCTGGAAGGAGGATTTCTCAAAGGACTGACCACTGGTCACAAGGGGTGAGCTACAGAAAGCCAGGACTAGCTCAGTGAAGTGTGAAATGGTCATGAAAACACTAGGCCCTCAGAAACCATCAAACCTTGAAAAACGATGGGCCCAAGATAGACATTCGGGTAATAACTGAGCTTCTACTATTGTGCAAAGCCCTAGAAAAAGGACACTGCACAGCCAGACTGGATCTTAGGGAAGACTGGAAGATAGACCTGGGGTCATAAGCCCTCAGTTAATGTGATGTCACTGTGATGGCAAAAGCCCAAGGAAGTCAGAGCAGTGAGGGTAACAGAGAAAGGAGCAGGTGAGGCAGCTTCTCCCACCCAAAGCTGCCTGGTGTGATCTGAGGCTCAGGTGAGAACTGCTTCTCCCCAGGGATGCTCACTATGAGGACTAGAGGGGCTATTGCAATTGCTGTGTTTATAAACAGCGGCATCCCAGGACTAGAATGGGCTTAGGCTCCTAGTCTATTATTCATCCTTCTGTGCCCTAGAAACACACCTAACTGACCATTGGTACATCATTTCCAAGTACTTTAAATAACAATCAACTAGGCTATTTCTGTCTCATGGTTCCGTATTTGTGGATCCAACCAACCACAAACCAAAATATTTGTAAAATCAAATTCAAGCCTGCAATAAGTACGTACATATTTTTCTGTTCTTGAGTCCCTAACCAATACAGTCTACTGAGTATTTGCATTGTAGATATATTAGGTATCACGGCCAATGCAAGGACTATTAAGGTTCATCGGACGGTATGGGTAGGTTCCCTGAAAATACACTACCATTTTCTTCACTAATAAATAAGCTTCTTCCCCTTGGAGAGGTTGAGAGCAGGAGTAAGGCCAGATTTGAATTCTGCATTCTTTGCCCGTGTCTTCCTTCTGTGTCACCTGTGGCCTGCAGCCTACTGTCTGTCTGTCAGTGTAATATCCGTCTATAACAAAGGGCTTTGCTCTGTATTCGTTGTACACCACAGGAAACATGATATGGGAAAGGAATGAGGACTCTGTTTTTCAAAAATTTTTAGCGGATTTTCTGAGGGAAGAAATTACTAACTCCAGCTGACACGGAATGGTGCTTAAAACCTCATCCTGTATCCACATGTTGCTTTCAATAGTCACAGGATATCTGTTTTTCTTTTTCTTTCTTTTTTTTTTT
>NW_026596162.1:1063411-1167004 GCF_907164565.1 Psammomys obesus
ACACACACACACACACACACACATATATATATACATACACATACACATACACACACACACACACATATACACCAAATACACATGGGGACAACCACAGCACCCTAATCTCCATCCATGCATTTGCCGTGAGTTCACAAACACTGGTAGGTACACAGTCTTGCTCATAAAACTGTTCTGCATGGGGGAGGGTGGCGTTAAGGGTTAGTCGGCCTTGTCACTCTAATATGCTTGATGTTCAGATCATCTACAATTTTGAAATGTCAGACTGTGTTGAAAATATGAAGATTAACAGTGGCAGCAGTAAGAATGGATGCCAGGTTTCCTGCAGCCATCAGAGGGAGGTTGGAATCACTGCACATAGACCCCTGTGCCTCTCATGCCCTACCCTGGTTGCCCTCCAACTTCCCTTATTTCCTCTTGAGCTTTGTTACCTCAAACATCAGCCTGCCCCTTGCCTGGGATCGTGTCCCTCACACATACTAGAGCTGTTTACTTAAGCACCTTCTCTGTAGCCCAGCCCTGCTGGTGTTTCCCTGGTACATGGCCACTCCCTGGAGTCTGTTCTGTCTTGTTATGTCCGGGCTGAAAACCTGAATGTGGCTCTGAGCTTCAAGGAGATGCAAGCTCAGTGGCTATATACGAGGCAGCCAGATTCTCACTGATTTTTTTAAGGGGCTTCTTCCTGATTTTTAGAATAGCAGAGACCCAGTGCAGTCTGGCACATGGGATGTTAATGGAATCCATAAAACTCAAAAGGCAAAAAATAGCTGAAAGGAGAAACATCTAAGGCTGCCATCTAGGTGTGAGCCATGTCAATGTGCAGGATGAGGGACCCTGGAGCTGCTGGGGATAAGTCCTAATCTAATAGTCATAAGACCCCGTCCTTAGTCTGGGAAAACTTAAATATTAGTCTTTGTTCTGTTATTCCCCAGGCATCTCTGTGAGCTTCGGCAGCACTAGAGCACAGCCGGGTCCCAGCATTGGTAAAGCAGAGCAAAGGCATTGCCCTCACTTTTCTGTGAAGGTCAACACCCATGTTGACTCTTTGTTCTTCGACTTTGCTCCCCTACTCCATACCACTCAGGGCCACTAAAGGGGCCAGGAAAACAGCTGGCTTTTGACACCTGCATTTCAAAGTGCTGAATTCAACATGCTTTTGGTGGTTAGATCTGCCCATATGGACTGTTGCCATGGACACATTTGCTTCTTGCTTAGCTCTCACTGCTTGGAAGGGCTCTCGGGGAAGGCTCCTTAAACTGATGAAATGTGGGATGGCAGCTAGGTTGGGCCAGTGGCATTCTCTCTCATTTCCTGATTTAAAGTGTGTACTCATTTCTCCCAGACTCTAGGTCTTCCATTAGTTTACATTTGTCCTACAAAAAAATTTTAAAGGAGAGATCAGAGACAAATATTTTTGATGGCGGCTTTTAAACAAAGCCAATTCTCCTTTTGGAGAGAAAGGAGCCCTGGAAAGATATGGAGCTGGAATATGGAGGGGAGGGAGCAGCTAGAGGGAGCAGGAAGGAGATGAATGAAAGCTCGTTGCTGTTGCTGGGATGTGGAAAGTCTGTATCTCGTGCCAGGAAAGAGGTCAACGAGACATATTCCTCAGGTCTTTGCAGAAGCTGAGGAGGGCGATGCAGCTCAGGTACTACATTCCTGGTATCACATCCTTGCCGAGGGTCTGCAGCCTGCGTCCAGAGATGGGCTGGGCTCCACGCTGGTCAGGCCACAGCAAGCCAGCTCATTTTGTAGTAGTCCAATCAGAATCAATGGCTGAGTGACAAAGTACCTCCTGGCTTCTTTGGAAAGTGGCAGGATTCCAAGCAAGCCTTAAGACAGTCTGAACCTTGACAAGGAAGTCAAAGGGCACATTTCAAAATGAATCATTAACCCACTGGTGATCACTTCTCATAATAAGATTGTAATTGAGAAGAGGCAGAGGGTAGAGCAATGGGGAGGTAGGGGTGAGATACTCCACCACTGGGAGCCATAAAAGATACAGGCATTCTGGGAAGCTGCCCTGTTTCCAACTCATAATCCAGTGTCCTTAGGTTTATTTGTCAAGAGCATCAGGTTGCTATATGGACCGCTTAGACACCAAGACAATGGAGATTTTGTGCCCTGCCACCCCCAACCTTCTGCCTTGGAGACCAGCAGTCTTGATTTCCAACACAAAAGCTAATGGACTTTTATGAACAACACTAGAACAGTGAAGGACACTGCGTCTCCTAGGTAATAGGTCAAGGTTAAGAGGGCAATGGTGGACACCTGAGATCCCCAAATCCTTGGACCAATTGCTAACACAATTCTCTGGTTGTATGTGGAAGACGCTGTGATCCCCAGTGCAAAACAGACAAATCAAATTATGTTTATTATTTTAACATATCTCTCCATCTCAACCCTATGAAGAGTCCCTGGTCTTTGCTTGTTGGCCTACTCAATCATCTTAAAGCCTCAGTGAACAAATATATTAGCACATTGGCTTTGGGCATAAGTGCTTTAGCAAATTTGGTCATTAGTTCCTAAGGAATTATTTTTTGGAAGAATAAATGAGAACCCTTGAGAGCCTGCTTCATAACGTGGTAGCCAGAGGCAGGCAAAGGCGTTTGGAAAGGCAGATAAGGCCCTATGAGCCTCTGGGTGACTTGGAGTTTGGTGTGCAGCAGCAGCTAGCACTGCAGCTGAATCTTCCTACACCTCCTGTGCCCTTCATTCCTCTGCAGGTGGCCAGAAGGGCTGGAAGGGAACAGAAGACAGTGTCACAGCCAACATATGCTGCATGGAGCCCAGGCATCAAAGGCAAGAAGAGGGAGGACTGCTTTGAAGTGCCTCTCACCGTGGGAGGCATCAGGAGGCATCACACTGAACGCTGTCTGGATGTCCGTGGTGGGGTTCGTGAGTCACCTGGGCCTTTGTTCAGAGCCAAATATGTCTGGCCCTTTGCTCGGTGAGAGACTATCATTATGTGAACTGGTTTGGTGCCCAAATCTCACTCAAGAAGAAAGGATTCTCTCATCAGATAGGTACCATCATGTTTGTCCCGGGCTCTCTGGTGGCTGTTGGCCTTGGCATTGATGGTTTGGAGTCTAATTATTTATGTAATTCTTACACATGTGGCCACAGCTGCTTTCTCCTTCTGTATAACAGCTCTGTTCATTCTGCCTGTGTTTTTGTTGTGATCATATTATTTGCAGAGGTGTGCTTTCTGCTCCAGGATATGCTCCTCCTCCATGCAATCAACGAGGCTTGGAAATGTTACACGTAAAGGTTCCTCATTGTGGCTGGTGGTCTGGGGACTCAGCTGATGGCCCCAAGCCAGGAAAAGAAGATGGTTCTCTCCTTTTCCTTTCTCTTTTGTGAAATGTTGGGGGTGGGCTAGAGGGGTAGCTTAGTGATAGAGCACTCGCCTGACCTGTCTGAGGCTCTGGGTTCCATTCCCAGAACTTCAAAAGCAGTAACAGGGTAAACCCAAGCCATCTTTATATTTTTTTTTCACTTCCAAAAAAAAAAAAAAAAAAGAAATAAAGAAATAAAAGGAAGGAAGGAAGAAAAGCAATGCTATGGGGGTACAGTGTCTATGCTTTAGTTTCTTTTTTTTTTTCAGTTCTTTTTTTGTTTTGTTTTTTTTTGAATTATTTATTTTTTTATATTAGTTACAGTTTATTAACTTTGTATCCCAGCTGTAGCCCCCTCCTACATTCCCTCCCAATCGTGCCCTCTCTACCGCATCTCCTTCCTGCCCTTCTCTAAGTTCACTGATAGGGGAGGTCCTCCTCCCCTTCCATCTGACCCTAGCTTATCAAGTCTCTTCAGGGCTGGGTGCAATGTCCTCCTCTGTGGACTGGCAAGGCTGCTCTCCCATCCAGGGAAGGCAGTCAAAGGGCCAGCCATTGAGTTCATGTCAGAAACAGTCCCTGTTCCCCTTACTAGGGTACCCACTTGGATACTGAGCTGCCATGGGCTACATCCAAGCAGGGGTTCTAAGTTATACTCATGCATGGTCCTTGGTTGGAGAAACAGTCTCAGAAAAGACCCCTGTCCCTAGATATATTTGGTTCTTGTGGAGCTCCTGTCCTCTCCAAGTCATACTAAATCTTCTTTCATATGATTCCCTGCACTCTGCCCAAGGTTTGGTTATGAGTCTCCGCATCTGCTTTGATACACTGCTAGGTAAAGTCTTTCAGAAGCCCTCTGTGGTAGGTTCCTGTCCTGTTACTTGTTTTCTCCTACTTCCAATGTCCATTCCATTTGTCTTTCTAAGTGAAGATTGATCATCTTACTCCAGGTCCTCTTTCTTGTTTAGCTTCTTTAGGTGTACAGATTTTAGTATGTTTATCCTATCTTAGAGGTCTAGTACCCACTTATAAGTGAGTATATACCATGTGTGTCTTTCTACCTCACTCAGGATGATCTTTTCTAGATCCTACCATTTGCCTGCAAATTTCATGATTTCCTTGTTTTTAATTGCTGAGTAGTATTCCATTGTGTAAAAGTACCACAATTCGGCCAAGATAAAAAACTCAAGTGACAACACATGCTGGAGAGGTTGTGGAGAAAAAGGAACCCTCCTCCATTGCTGGTGGGAATGTAAACCACTTTGGAAGTCAATCTGGCGCTTTCTCAGACAATTAGGAGTAGTGTTACCTCAAGACCCAGCTATACCACTCCTAGGTATATACCCAAAATTTGCTCAAGTACACAACAAGGACATTTGTTCAGCCATGTTTGTAGCAGCTTTATTTGTAATAGCCAGAACTTGGAAACAACCCAGATGTTCATCAACGGAGGAATGGATACAGAAATTGTGGTATTTTTACACAATGGAATATTACTCAGCAATCAAAAGGGAGGAAATAATGAAATTTGCTGGCAAATGGTGGGATCTAGAAAAGATCATTCTGAGTGAAGTATCCCAGAAGGAGAAAGACAAACTTGGTATATACTCGCTTATATAGACCTACAAGATATGATAAACATAATGAAATCTACACACCTAAAGAAGATAATCAAGTAAGTGGACATGGGTGAAGATGATCAATCCTCATTTAGAAAGACAAATGGGATGTGCATTGAATGTATGACAGGAGTCTACCGCAAAAGGCATCTGAAAGACTCTACCTAGCAGTGTTTCAAAGCAGACACTAAGACTCATAACCAAACCATGGCAGAGTGCAGGGAATCATATGAAAGAAGGGGAGTTAGTATGATATGGAAAGGATAGGAGCTCTACAAGTACCAAATATATCCGGGCACAGGGCTTTTTCTGAGACTGACACTCAACCAAGGACCATCTATGGATATAACATAGAACTTCTGCTCGGATGTGGCCCGTGGTAGCTCAGTAACCAAGTAGTTTTCCAAAGTAAGGGGAACACGGACTATTTCTAACAGGATCTCAAGGGCAGGCTCTTTGACCTCCCTCACCCCCAGGGGAGGAGCAGTCCTGTTAGGCCACAGAGGAGGACTTTGCAGCCAGCCCTGAAGATACCTGATAAAACAGGGTCAAATGAAAGGGGAGGAGGTCCTCCCCTATCAGTGGACTTGGAAAGGGGCAGGGAGGAGACCAGGGAGGGAGTTGGTGAGGAGGAGGGAATGAGGGATCGGGATACAGCTGGGACACAGAGTTAACAAATTGTAACTAAAAAGAAAAAACAAAAAAACAAAACAAAACAAAAAAACCAAACAACAACAACAACAAAAGTACCACAATTCTTTTTCTTTTTCTTCTTCTTTCTTTGATTTTTTTTTTTTTCTTTTTCCAGTGCTGGAGATTGAGTTCAGGGCTTACACAGGCTAGGGAAGTGTTCTGCCACTGAGCTTCACTCCTAGCCTATGTCGAGATATTTTAACTCCGTGACTTTGGGGAGATGTGAGGAAAGAAGCACTGCTAGAATTCAGCTGCATTCACACCTCCCTGAAGAGAAGCACTAGGCTGCAGCAGCAGAGTCCTTCAGGGAAGCACAGATGGGTCCAGAAGCCAGAGTGTTAGACTGTGAACAATCACCTGATTCTGAAACTGGCCAGTTTGGTTATTGATTATTTATTTAGGATTTAATGGCACAGAGCCTTCCCGTAGTTGTCTAATACCTGGCCCTGAGTTGATTGGAGTAGGAGAATTCTGATCCTCTATAATAAGACAACCAGATAAGGAGATGGTTGGGGGGGAGGGGTTGGCGTCTTTAGCTACTCAGAGAAGACCAAGCTCCTTGTTTTGGTCTCAAAACTGCACAATGACAACATTTGAAAGATTGCACTCTGCTGACATTCAATAAAATGGATGTATTTCCAGTCTACAGTTTGATGATGTAGATACCTCTGAAATTCTGACTCAGGTGATGATGGTGGACCTGCCCATTACCATGGAAGGTTTCATGTCTCTTACTGATCTCTCCTGACCAGAAATCATTAATCTGCTTTCTGTCACTACAGATAAGTTTGCGTTGTCTAGCATTCCATAAACGGGGTAACACAACACATGCCCTCATTAGTCTGACTTCTATTCAGCATTGTGATTTGAGAGTTGCCCATGACCTTGAATGTGCCATCTGCCTTTTATTGCTGGCTATACAGTGATTATATGGATACAGTATCACTGATTATTAGTCTGTTTGTTGAAAACACTTGGGTGTTCACAGTGTGGGCTGTTTCCATAGAGCTCCTGTGAGCCTCCTACACCGTTGTGCACTTGAGTTTCCTTGTGTGTGCTGATACCTTGTTTTCTCATAGGTTCCTGCATTTAGAAGTTCAGTGGCTGAGGACTACAGTGTTATCTAGCCACAAGTATTCACTGAGGATTGGTTCCAAGAACCCTCCTTGGATATGAAAAAAATCCATGGTCACTCAATCCCCACATATAAAAAGAGTATTTCCATAGTCTCTAGCATAGACTCCTGTGGTCTTTAAATGATCTCTTGATGACTTACATACTAAAGACAACATGAATACTATGTAAATAGTGAAACTGCATTGTTGAGAGAGCAATGACAAGAAAGAAGTCTGTACAAGTTCAATACAGATGCCATGTTTCTTCTATGTGTGTTTGTGTGTAAGTGTGTGTGTGTGTGTGTGTGTGTGAGTGAGTGATGTATCTGGGGATGTGGAACACTTGCATTCAGATGTGTAACTTTCTAAGAAAAAGCTGTTTTCATTCCTATTGGGCCAGTTTTCCTCTTCACTAACAGTGTACGGGGCTCTAATTGCTTCTCTTCTGCCAGCAGGACTATGCCAGCTTAATTTTACCCACTGTAGTTTAGTATGCGCTAGTCAAACAGCTTTGGAGAGTGAGCCCCTTTCCCTGTGCTATTTCGACACCAGTAGCAATGGCACATATAGGCTGCTTCCATTTCCGAGCTATTGTGAATGAAGCCGACAATGAACACAGCTGAGCATTTGTGAAGTGAGATGTTGGGTCCTTTGGTGTATGCTGAGGAGTGGTAGCCTGGCCATATGATAGATTTATTATTAGCATTTTGAGGGTTCTCCATGCTGCTTTTCACACTGTTTGTACCAGTTTGTAATCACACCAATAGTGAATGAGTGTTCACTTTCCCCCACATCCTCTCCGGCATTTATTGCCTATCTTTGCCATTTGACTGGAGTAAGATGCAAACTCAAAGTTGTCTTGATTTACATTTCAATAATTGCTAGGAATGACAAACATTTTCTTAGTTGTTTTTAGTGGTTTTGATTTCATCTTTTGAAAACTCTCTGTTTATATCCCACACCATTTATTTGAATGGGATATATATATATATATATAAATTTCATTGCCTTTTGAATTCTTTATATATTAAGGATATTAATCTTCTGTCAGATGTTTATCTGGAAGAGGTTGTCTTCCATCCTGTGGGCTTTTTAATCAGTCCATTGTATTTTTAGCTCTCTAGTACCTTTTTAGCCTCATGAGGTCCCACCTGTCAGTTGTTGCCCTCAGTTCCTAGGCAAATGGGCTCCTATTTAGAAACATCTTTCCTACACCTATGTCATGCAGGGTACTGGCCATGTTGTCTAGTGGTTTCAGTGTTTCAGGTTACACACTCAAGTCTTCGCTCCACTTGCATAGTTTTTGTGCAAGGTGATAGACACAGATCTAATTTTCTTCTTCTGCATATGGACAGTCTCCCCCCACCATTTGTTGGGGATGCTGTCTTTTCTACAGTGTGTGCTGTTGGCATCTTTGTCAGATATGAGGCGGCTGTAGTTAGCTATACTCATGTTTGAGGCTTTGATTTTTGTCTCAATGTCTCTTTTTGTTCCATATAATTTTTTATTACTTTATTTCTGTAATTATTCTTCTTGTTCAGGATTGATTTGATCATCTGGGGTCTTTTGTGGTGCCAGATGAATTTTAGGATGGCTTTTTTCCCTTTTATTTCTGTGAGATGGGGATTTTGATTGGGATAGCATTAGGTCTCTATTTCGGTTTGGGGAGAATAGTCATTTTCACAACATTAATTCTACAAATCTATGAGCATGGGATGTCTTTCCATTTTCTAGTCTTTATTTATTTCATTTCATTTCTTTCTTTCTTTCTTTTCTCTTCTCTTCTCTCTTCTTCTTCTTTTTCCTCCTCCTCTTCCTCCTCCTCCTCCTCCTCCTCCTCCTCCTCCTCCTCCTCCTCTTCTTCTTCTTCTTCTTCTTCTTCTTCTTCTTCTTCTTTAGAGATTTTATTGTAGAGGCCTTTCATCTCCTCATGGTCTCAAGATGTCAATTTTAGAGAAACTTCCATGTGCTGCTGAGCAGAATGTATACTCTTTGGTATTTGGGAAGACTTTTCTGTAGACATCTGTTAAGTCCATTTGCTGTGTGATGACGTGTAGTTATGGTGGTTTTTTTTTTTTTTTTTTTTAATTTTTGCCCAGATGACCTATTGGAAAAAGTAGGGTATTGAAACCATCTACTATTAATGGGTTGATGTTAATCTGCATTTCTTATTTCAGTAGTACATGTTTAATAAAATTAGGTGTTCCAGAGGTTGGTACATATATGTTTAGGATAGTAATGTATTTTTGGTTAACTGTTCCATTGATTAAAATGAACTGTCCCAGTTATGTTGTGTGAATATGTTTTTGTTTTAATCCCAGGTGTGGAATATGGGGCTGCTTCAGACTGTCCAAAGTAGCTAACTATAATGTGTCTCCTGCTCTGGCAGGGGTGTGATTTTTGCCAGCTGTAAATAGTTTAGTTCTGGGCACTCTTGAGAAGCTAGAAATAGGAAAGCTCCGAGAGAGTGGCTGCTGCTGCTTTCCTGCTGCTGTCCCTGTTACAGTCACTGGTCCCTGCTGTGGTTGGTTCCTGTTGCTTCATTTGCTATTGCTGAATTACTGGATTGCTGGTTTGCTGGATTTCTGGGTATTCTGATGAAGAAGACTGGACTTGCCCCTAGGAACCCAATGATCTTGATCAGCAGGAAGCAGTTTACAGAGGCTACATCCCCTTTCCTTTCTATCCTCTCTATCGTTCTTTCTCGCCTACTTAGTGTTGGGGGATTAAAAAGAATTGCAATGGAGAAGGGTGGTAAATATAAGAACCCAAATAAAATAGCTTAAAAAATACACCCACATCTTTTTTTTTAATCTCTTCTCGTTAGTTTTAGTTTGAAGACTATTTTGTCAGTTATTGGGCTAGTGATACCTGTTTGCTTCCTGGTCCCATATTTTACTTGAGTACTTTTATCCATCTTTTCACTCTAAAGTGGTGCCTTTTTTTTAAAGCTAAGATGTGTTTTTTATAGACAAAGATAGTTGGATTTTGTTTCTTGATCCATTCAGTCAGCATGTGTCCTTTGGTTAGAGAATCGAGGCTGTTAGTATTTAAAGTTATTATTGAAAGATGTGTGTTGCTTACAGTCACTGTATTGCTGATTTTTTGTATTTTTGTTTATGTTCTCAGTAGTATTAAGTGTTTCAGTAATTATGGTTTTGTTTTTCTTTCTGTAGTCTCTTGGCTATGCTCATTCTTTTTTTTCAGCATGAAATATTGTTTCCTGTATTTTCTTTAAGTTTCATGTGTGGATATAAATTTCTTTTAGGTTGCCATATCATGGAATTTTTTTTTTTTATGATATATGGTTTTGCTGGGTAAATTAGTCTAGGTTGGCTTTCATAGTCTTTTAGGACTTGGAATGCATTGCTCTAGGCTGTTCTTTCATGGTTTTGATTAAGAAATCGGCTATTATTCTGATGGGTTTTCCTTTGTATGTGACTTGTGTTTTTTCTTTTGCAGCTTTCAGTACTCTTTCCTTGTTCTATATGCTTATTGCTTTAGTGATGGTATACTGTGGTTATTTTTATTTCTGGTCTAGTCTACTTGGTGTTCTGTGTGTTTCTTGTGTCTGTATGAGTGTGGTTTTTATTTTATTTATTTATTTACTTTTTGTACATTAGTTTGGGAGAAGTTTTATGATGTTGAAGGCTATGCCTATAATTCAAAGGCTTTATTTTTTTGGTTTTTAACCACTTTGTCCCATGATTCTGTATGTTCCTTTCATGCATTTAAACAAACTTTTGTTATTTTTTGATTATTTTTCTAGATTCTCTTTTTTATCCTTGAGCTCTGATAGTCTCTCTTCTGTATGATTCATTTTATTTGTAAGGTTTACCTTTGAGTTTTCTAGTTGGATTATTGGGATTTTTTTAAATTTCATTTTTATTTTAGCTTAAGTCCTCTTTAATGCTTCTATCTCTTTATAGAATTCCCTTTTCAAATCCTGGATTATCTTTATCATTTTCATCAGCTTTATGTTTGTGTTTTTTTGGGCACCATTCAAATGTTTATTCTTTTTAAGTTCATTCATTGAGAAGCTTTTTTTTTTTTTTTCTTTTTGGTCTTCTTTAAACTCCTTGCATTCTTTGATGAAATTCATGATTATGATTTTTCTTTTAAATTCTGAGTCCTTGGGTTCATGTAGGTAATTCTCATTGGTGAATATTTTTATACTGGTGGATTATAAAGGGGGATCAAGTGCTTTGATCTTTCATGTTGTTTATATTTTTGTGATGAGACCTACATACATGGACTTTTGTTAGATCTGTGTCAGATATGGATAAGGCAGGTTGAAGCGGAATACACTATGATACAGGACATGACAGGTTGGGCCTAACATGGCTGGACATGGCTTAGGTGTAATGAAGTCAGGTGGACACAGGGCTTAAGAAAACCTGACAGGTGTGTATCCTGGCCCAAGCCTGGAGTTTGGCATAGATCTGGGGGTTGGGGGAGAACTCATGGAGGGGAGCATCCTACAGACTCATCAGCTGTATTGAGAAGACATGTGAAACAGCACTCTGTGGACAAGCATGACAGTTTTGTGTTATGATTTTGATGGTGATTCTTACAGTGCTATCACTGATGATTCTTCTTCTGCCATCCCTTCTGCTAGACTCATGTATGACATTTGAAATGAAATGGGTAAGACCTTCCCTTCTATTCTCATCTGCCCATGAGAGCATTTTAATCTTTTGATCCTGCTTCTATTTCCCTTGGAATCTGTACATCAGAACTACCTGTACATGTGTGTCCATCTGCTGGTGGAGGCTGAATCCAGATACTGGAGCAGTACGTGTTAACTTTCGGCTTTATATGGAAATATTTGCGTTACCTTGGAATTTTTAGATGAAAGCCCCTGTGCTCGTGGCTTTACGATGTGAGTTTATTTAGAGACAGAGTCAGTGTAAATGCAATTCTGTGAAGATGGGGCTGCGTTGGCACAGGGTGCGCTTTAATCGAGTATGACTGGTGCCCCTCGAGGGAAATGTGGACACAGGCGGACACGCACACATGGAGAGCACTATGTAAACATAAGGGGATCCTGGCTACCAGGAGGTTCATCCGCAGCCCGCTGGAAGGAGCATGGCTCTCCCTACCTGGCCCTTGGACTTCCAATCTCCAGAATTATAAGACAATACATTTCTTTAAAACCAGTTCACTTTTATAGTTAAAGAATGTATTCGTAGCGTTTCATCTCTCCTCTCTCTGTTTACTGTTCCTTTTTCATAGTTTCCTACATTTAACTATAGTCTAAAAAGAGTAAATGGTAGCCTCTGGAAATAATCCACAAGTTTTAATTTGCATGCTATTCAAACAAGCATAATGAGCCTTTTGTCTGGCAGCGTCATTGTCTGGGCCACCCACCCACTCATCACTTAGCAGCTGTCACATATGTCAGACCAATTGTGTGCTGCGGTGCTTGGATTCAGGTGATGTATATTTTCCTGAATGTCCTCAAAACATGAGAGTGTATGGTGCTGGCAATTTGGATACTCGAAAGAGTAGCCGCAAAAATGCTTCCTGCAAGAGGAAAAAAAATGAACCTTTCCCACTTAATAAGTAAAGAAAAAAACCATGGCTAAGGTTACCTAGATCTACAGTAAGATATGAGGTTCTTACCGTGCCTAACTTACAAGTTAACTTTTCATCGTGGGTGTGGGTGTGTAGGTAAAGAGTATACACGGGGTTTGCCGCTATTCTGTTTCAGGCATGTATTTGGAACGCATAAAGGATAAGGATGGGTCGCTGTATGCTATTATGGCAGCTCTATACATTGACTGGTTTTCAGGGGTTCAGTTATAATGCTGAGTCACTGTTTCTCATCCTGATCCATCTGACTTGCCGAGAAGCCCACAGTTTAGAACTTTGTGAAGGGCCCTCAGCAGCCCTCAGGGACCTTTTCTGAATGCAAGTGAAAAATGGTGCTTGCTTGGCTCTCTAGATGAAAGCCTCTCCGCCCTCAGAGCATACCATTCTCCTTGGAATCAGGCTCCGCAGGGCATTTTCAGCCTGGAAGGCAGGGCCCTTTGGACAGCAGGGTCTCCTGTGTGCTCCAACTCTGCCCTCCTTTCACATGGGGCATCTAACCCTGAGCCATGCTTGGCCATCAGACATGCATAGTGACCCCTTCCAGGGCTGAAACTGAACCTGGTGTGCCCTGGTAGATACTGCATAGAGTACTGCTTGTTTGCTGGTTGGTCTAGCAGTGTGAGGTCTGCCAGGCCCTTGCTCAGAGCTTCCTGGCGCTAACTCTATGCCATGGCACCTTCAACATCTCCCAGAGGTAAGGCAAGACTGGCCAGTCAGGTATTCAGCCTTCGAATCTGTTGTATCCGTGTCCCAACAAAAGTTTCAATTATTTAAAAAAAAAAAATCAGGAAGAGCAAAGAGGAAAGTAACAACCTATAGTCACTCCATTTAGAGAAATACCCTGTAAGGATTTTGATTTCTCTTGTTTTCCTCATTTGATGTTTTCTGCTTATATATATATTTTTCTGGATATTGTAATTTCTACGAAAGTCAGTACGCATTTTCCTTTATAATCTGTGGCTTCTCTAGCCTTAAAAAAAATCTCCTATGTATATCTTACAGACAGATACTTGTTCATGCTTTTTTGTATGTGTCTCTTCTTTCAGATCTGTGTTTCCGTCTGGGGGATAGGAAGCTACTTCCATTGTGAGGGTCATCTTCACTTATTCACCATTTCCTCCTTATTTGTTTGTAGGGTACCGCTTTCGTATATGAAGGATAACATATGTTACATATGTTACATATGTAACTTCAGGGCTCTGCTGGGGATGCCAGTTGCCACGGTTGTATCAGGGCTCTGAACACTTTTTCTAGAACCACAGCAGCTAAGTGTTGGGGAGTTAAAACCCTGTGGGGGCTGTTCACAACCTAAAGTCAAAGGACCTGAGCTATCAGTACTCAAAGCATTGCCCTTGATGCTGGTTCTGAAATATATTAAAAAACAAAAAACAAAAAACAGGGTTTCTCTGTGTAACCTTGGCAGCCCTGAACTCGCTCTGTAGACAAGGCTGGCCTCAGACTCACAGACTGAAATGAGTTTTAATACCCTCACAGGACATGGTTTCACCATCTGCTGCTGTGACCACTTACACGTTTCCCCCTTGATGCGTGCCTCCTCTTCCGCCACCTCACTTTTCCACACCTCCCCAGAGAAGTCATTTCTGCTCAAGGGCTTGCCTCTAGAGGAACTAAAATGTGTGGTGACTTCAAGGCTTTCTGTTTGGTCCCGTCACTCTCTTTGTCTGTCTTCGGAGGCATCTAGCCTCTTACCCTTCTGTTCTATAGCAGGCTCACATAAAAACAGGCCTCCTTGAGGCACACATGAAAACAAGCCTCCTAGGGCGCACAGAGAAACAAGGCCTCCTTGATCCTCTTGTTACTTTCTCACTTGTCCTCTGTTAAGTGCTTGTCCGTCAGTGTCAGCATTTCTGCTTTCATATCTACGCTCCTGGGGCTGTCCCTCAGGATTCAGCCCCTTGCCGGCTGGCTCTGCTGACTCAGCACACAGTTGTTTCCCTGTGGAACTTTAGACTGGCTTGGCTCAAGAGAACTTGAATTATCATTCATACTGTGTTTTTTTTTTTCTTATGAGAGAGAGAGAGAGAGAAGGAAGAAAAAAGTAAATTAGCAAAGGATGCACACAATTAGTAATTTATCCACACAGTGCCCCTTTTGTTGGAGACTCTTACTGTATTTTGAACATGTTGCAATCATGGTGTAGAAAAAAAAGTAGAATCATGCTTTGAATTTAAAAGTGATTTTGTTAATTTTATACGTTTCTATCCGTTTTTTTTTTAAAGATTTAATTATTTTAAAACTATGAACATCTACGTGTGTCTGTGTCTAGGTATGTGTACATTGATGCCATGGAGTCCAGAAGAGTGCCCTGGATCCCCTGAGCTGGAGCTACGGTCAGCTGTGAGCTGCCTTTGCGGGTCCTAGGAACTGAACTCCAGTCCTTTGCAAGAGCAGCGCTTGGTCTTAAGTGCCGAGTCATCAGGTTTTGAAGAAGTCTGTGCATCCTGCACCTCTCCTCTTGTGTCTCACTGAAGCAAGAGGCCTAGAGCTTTCTGCTCTGTTATTTTTGAAACTCCAAGAACTTCGGAACATTTTCTCTACTTTCTTTGAAGAAGTCAGAAATGGACACCAGAATGGACTGTGCGTCTGTTATGAGCATGTGTTGTGATCTCAACAGAGCTCTAATCACACAGCCGAGAAAGAAACCATTCTCCACTGACACTTTCCTTGTCTATTTGAAGTCTTTGGAGGCTTAAAAGTGCTGCGGTGATTATTGTGACATGTTAATGTCCGAGCCCTGTGATCCTTATTTCAATAGTTACGTCTAAAATTCTAAAGATTTTAGAGAAAAAGAGCCTCTGTGTATAATTCTTGTCACAGCACATTTCACGCTTCATCGTGGAGAACTGTATTATATATCACAGCTCAATATGGTGAGGGTGGCAACATGGTGAAGGGCCAGGTAGCATGTGTTTTGGTGAAGGTTTGAGGAGATTGGCAAGGGCACTTGAGTCCACATCTGCCCCTCTTCCATTTCCAGTTGTTCTATTCAGGGGTCCGCCATGTGATCCTTCTCAGCCTCAGGCATGGCTGGGTTAAGCTCTAGAGAGCACCGGAAGTAATCCCCGCCCTCAAACTGTAATGTTGCTGATAGAATTCATCTGAGTAAGGCAGAAGTACCTGCTGACAATTCAAACATGGTACGTGCATCAGCTGTCGTCACTATGACAGAGACTCCAGAAAACCAGCTACGGAAGACATAGTTCTGGATCGTTGTTCTGTAATGGCCTAGTCTCTCCTCGGTGGCCCCCATTGCCTTGGGGTTGTGGTGAGGCAACAAGGGAATGCACGGCAAAGCAAAACTCTTCACCTCGTGGCTAGGAAGCAAGTGGGAATGAGGCGAGAGCTGAAGTTGCTATCTCTTTCAAGGCTCCAGCCTCAATGACCGGAAGGCCTTCCTCTGGATGCCGTCTTTAGAAGCTTCTACCACTTCTCCACAGTGCCGAGCTGAGAACCTTTTACACACGGGCCTTGGTGAGACAGTCAAGACCCACCTGTAGCAGCACAGTATGAAAGACTATCAAGACCACTTGGAAGGCACAGAGGCCGTGAGAATGGGTCTTACTGTCGAGGAGGGACTGGATTTAAGTCCTCGTATGAGAGGGAAGAGGGAAAAATTAGCTAAGTAGCAGGGTGTCGGTGGGTAGAGATGTAATAACAGTCACAAGAAGGAAAAGGGGAGTTCTGGACGATCTAACTAAATGGTATTCTTGCTTAAGACAATCCCAGGTGACCAGATATCATGTGAGGAATGGTGGAGGCCGAGGGACCTGATTAGATATATGGAAGGAGGGGCAGATTTCTGGCTGAACTGGTTTAGCAAGGTTCTTAAATTGGATTTTTACAAGGAAATGCACAAGCAGCTCACAGAAGGTTCAGAATCCTGGTGAAAACTTGACCAAGCAAAGCATCTTTGTCAGTTTTAAATATATATATCTAATAATATGTATTAAATTATATATTAAATAATATGCTATAATCACACCATTAATATATAATTAGATATTATATTATTAATATATAATCAAACAATATCTATATATTTGTAGTTGCTATACTTTTACTGCAATGAGTGTGCCTCTTGGCGTGGACAAGAAGGTCTTACTTTATGTTAACCTGGTTTTGCAAATTTCACTGAAGCTATGAATCCATTTAGTTTGTTTGCCGGCAATCCTTCTCTGATCTTAAAATGTTTCCTTTGTTCTCTTCTGCTTTGAGGCTCTGTACTACAGTCCTATAGGTGCTTTTAAATCCACACAGCAAACTGATCAGTACTGACAGCTTGGACAGATTCGCCCCAGGTGTTTTCTCTATGGTTGCACAGCTTCTGACCAGAAATGGGCACAGCCACACACTCGGCCTAAAGGACTACCCCTACAGCTGTTCTAGTTGGTTTAATCACAGTTTTGTTTCCAAAAAGGACCTCGGTTCGAACCCTGTGAAGTCATTCCTCAGGAAAGATTCTTGGTTTCCAAAGTGCTGTGACTAGGGACTCCTTTGCTGATGATTGAGGGGCCATTTCAGAGACCCCAGAGAACATGATCGTACCCATGAACTTGTGTTTATTTTTCTCTTGAAACCCATGTTCCTAGCCTGCAATGATAGTTCAGCAGTTTGGACAGTGGGTTGAAGGGACAGGTTTGCGTTCATGCTAAGATCCCATTAAAGTGTGCATCACCGTGCCTGGCAAGATCTAAGTTTTATGACCAAATGTGACCATATTTGTGGGGCCACTCCGTTATTAGAGTGATCCACATATTTACCCGCATGTTTGGAGGAGACGACTTTAAGCACTATGTGTACGATACATGGACTAGGAGAAGGACACCCTCAAGCTGTCTTTACCGTGAACATGCCAACCTGATGCATTCATAATGACTCCCCGGTGAGGATATTAGAATTGATATGAGAAGGTAGTTTGGCCACAGTAACCAATGGTTCTAAGCAACCATCAGTGACACAGAAACACTTGGGAACAGAAACACATAAACTTCTCTCTGATGGTCAGAGCAGCCTTGAATGGCACTATTCCAGTGACCGCCAATGTGCCTGCTCTATGGTGCCTGCTGTACACCAGGCACTGGATAACCACCAAAGGGTGACTTCCAGACAGATCGGTCTTCACAGCAAGTTCCTTGACAGCCAGAGCTACGCAGGGAGACCCTTCTGCAAAAACAGACAGATACACAGACAGACAGACACACAGACAAGCAAACGCTGACATCTTGAGTTCCCACAGTGAAGGTTTGAAGAGTTAATAATCTTTATAATTCAAGATCTTACACATCACTTCTTAAATTGTGAGCCCTGGTTAATAGTAAGCATAGGCACCTCTCCTTGGGTGACCATCCTTCTTTTGTCTCAATTAAGCTTCCTTTGAGCATTCCCTCAGGGCCTGAGAGTTTCTTCGCAGGCTTGAAGACAGGCACTGTGTCTCATGAAGAGGAGGAAAGTCTTACCTTGCATCACTCTGACCCCTCGTGGTGTGCTTGGGAAGTGCATCTAAGGTCTCTGCTAAAAGATTTTCTCTTGCCCTAGGGCTGGCCAGTCTGGGGAATTTATGCAAAGCTTCATTTAGTGTTGACACCCTCCTCATCTACCACCTTACCCTGGGAGGGGAAGTGGCCAGGGACAGGGACATGCTAAATTCATGTGTTTCAGCCTGTGTGACCAGGTGCTTCTAAGTACTTCTGTCTTGAGTTGGGAAACAACTACAACAATCAGAACAAAACACTTCTGCTCTTGTAGATGCAGTATTGGACTGTATAGACAAACTCACTTTTCTTTGGAGTTGTGTGAGTCTCTGTACTCTCTTTCTAGCCTTCTTGGTGGCTTTTTCACACCAGGAGGTAAATAGGGACTTCAGCAGATACTCTTTCCTAAAGGTACACCCTCCCCCCTTTTACTGGAGACAGGTTTCCATGGAAACCAAATCCAGCTAGAACATTCTGAAGAGGCAGTTTGTCAAGCAAGGTGGGCAAATACTGAAAGAGGGATGTGAGAAGGAGCTGTTCCTGGATTGTATGATGAAATGTGAACACACATGCTCAGAGGAAGGAGGAAAAGTGCATTTAGTTCCTGTAAGTGTTCCAAGTCAGGGCAGGGATGTTCTTTCCCTTGGCCCTTTTATCCTACATCATTCCCCCCCCCCCAAAAAAAAAAAACCCACTTTAAAATGTTGCTACTTGGCAGAAGTGAAAATCTCTGGAAATCACAGGCCCACAGAACTCCCCTTTGAGAACAAAGTGAGGGAAGGATTCAGGAGGCAGATTGTGACCCAGGTCCCAGAGGTGCATCCTCTTGAGAACAGAGCACAACAGACAATAACACGTGGGGCAGGATGATGATGACGGAAGCTCTAAACCCCAACAGGAGGCAGGCCTGCAGAGGCCAATCTGTTTTTAACTTGACTGCTTTGTTATTGTAAAATAAACACCAAGGAGAACATGCTCTACTTATGAATGATGCAGGGAACTAAGTCTTCAGTTATGGTTCTCAACCTTGGTCAAAAGAGAAGGTTAAAATATGGGAGAAAGAGTTGGGGGAAGGAGATCATGTTTTACACCCTTGGCTAAACCTGCCCATCCCCAGGAGAGTTTTGACCACTACTTCATTCTGAGGGACTGATCAACTTGAAAGGGATCCAGATAGCCTGGCACTTGGATTTTAAATCAATCTACTGATTATTCCATTGTGCAGCCAAGTTTTAGAGGCACTAAAATACCCTCCCTCCCATCCTAACATCTTCCTCCTCTAGCTAGTGTAACACAGACACACTGCCATACAGACATAAAGACACACACAGAGACATAGACACATATGCACATATGCTGTTAAAGATTGCAGCTTTGCAGAAATATGGATCAAATGCAAATGCAGTGGGAGAGAGATTTCAGGATACTCAGTTTAGCAGACACACTGTTATTTGTTTAAGATGCTAATGAATGGAGGGGTGCTGTGGCCTATAGGCTATAGTGGATTGACTTAAATGCAGTAGTTGTATGCTCCTGACCCCTGACCCAGCAAGTGTAGTTTTGACTCTGGGCCAGTGGATCAATGTCTGTTGCCAAGGGTCATGAAAATAGAACATGGTTTTCAGTGTCAGCTATGACACATCCCACACCTTCTCAGACCCAGTGTCCCTGAGGCTGTCTCCAGAGTGTTTTCTTTTGCCTGTGCTTTTCTTTCAGACCCTACACTCAAATCCAAGCACAGGACAGCAGAGACAGATAATTTGTCCTGTTTCCAGACCACAGTGACCTTGTGCCCACAGTAGATTCAGACGCATGCTTCATGAAATGTTTGGACCAATGAAACATTAATAAGGCATGTAGCACCCTACTGGCATTCCTGGGGCTGAGTGGCAGTTTGCTGTGGGTGTCAAGGAATTACTTGACATCAGGAGGACTAAACCCAAGGGTAAGCTTGGATGAATCCTCCAGGTTCACTAGCTTCTCATTCCTTGCTTCTTCGACTTGTTTTAGAAGTTGCTTCCATGCCTTTGTTAGAAGTTTTAGACTCCATGGAGCTGTAGAGAACATCTCTGATAGACAGTGGGCCCACAGCTGTAATGAAGTTGTTTTTCAGGAACTTCAGGTAGCTTTGTCCAACATAACCCAGTTGAAGGCCTTATGTTGGGTCTGAGCAAATGTCCGGTGGGTGACCTTTTTGAGGTCAGAGGGTTGAAAACTTCGTTTGTTCTAATGCTGTTTGCCTGCCGGCAGAGTCGAAAGAGGATTGAAAGAAAACAAAAGAACAAAAAAACCAAGACACTACACCTGGGATCTGTTTGAGAGGACTTCTAGTAGAAACTAGGCACTCGGTTCATTCCACAGTCTCTTTTTATAGTCAGAGCAAAGCACTTTGATACAATGAAGTTCATCAAGAAGTCAAATTTATTTACCTTGACCACTGTCTGTGTGATCCTCACACAAACAAAAGGAAGTGAACTTGGCAAACACACCCTGTCTATCCCTGTCTCCAGGTGAACGCCAGGCTGAAAACATGTTTTTCACTGAGAGCTCAATAATAAAGCATCCTGACAAACAAGCAGCTCTCCATAGCTGTTGTTTTCCAACCATGGAGAGAAGAGCCTGGCAAGAGCCATGATTGGAGTTTGCATGAGCAGAAAACTGCTTACTCCATTCTGCACCATGGAATTCTGTCTTCCAGGCATGGTTTGAACTCAGCACAACTGTGATTGCCTGCACAAAACTTTCATAAGATCAGGCCTATTAGCAGTCTCTGTACAGAAGGGCAGGAAGGCCATCAGGCCATCACTTGAGTTTTCTCTCCCTCCCGCCTCCAGTCGAATGTAATTTTGCCCTAGCTTGCATATGGTCTTGGGGTTGGGATTGGACTTTTCATTCATGCTGCTACTGGAGTCTTTCACACTCCTATGTGTTATCTCCTACCCGTGTGTCTCCTAGTGTACCTAACAGACTGTTTACAGGCTAGATTTCAATGAAACTGTTTCTTTGGTCTGGAATATCTCACCTGAAGGGGAACTGGGAGACACATATCTTGCTCCCCATCTTTTTCTCTACTTCCTGCATGAGAATTGAAGGGCCTGACTACAGATTGTCCTGTGAAACCATCCCCATTCTCAGAAGAGTAGAGAGTCCCAATTTCTGTCACATAGGCTCTGACTCAGACATTTTGCTGTCTGTCTCTGGTGATAGTGGCCCTGAACTCTCCTGACAGTCTCTTCCATGCTGCCATCTGTCTGTCTGTCTGTCCATGGTGTTAATAACTTCTTTCTTTCTTTCTTTCTTTCTTTCTTTCTTTCTTTCTTTCTTTCTTTCTTTCTTTCTTTCTGTCACTCATTCACTTACTCACTCATTTATTTGTTTGTTTGTTTATTGATAGTCAATCAATTCTCTGTGTAGCCCTGGATGTCCTAGAATTCACTGTGTAGATCAGGCTGGCCTCGAACTCATTGAGATCCACCTGCCTCTGCCTCCCGAGTGCAGGGATTAAAGGCATGTGCCACCACTACCTGGCTTGTTAATAGCTTATTTTATATATATATAAAAAAAACTTCTTTACTCCTTAGTAATCTTCCTCAGTGTTCCTCTTGAACTGTCTCAGTTTTCAACATTTTAAAAAATTTTATTCTCCTTTCAACTATTTTTAATTTTTTTTATAATTTCATACAATATATATTTTTATTATATTTCTTTCTGTTTCAACTTCTCCCTGCTCTCCCATACATCCCCATTCACCCAACTTCATATTTTCTTCTCTCTTGAAGAAAAATCCAAACCCAAAACAAACAAACAAAAAAAACATGCATGCAGGTGCACACACACACACACACACACACACACACACAATCACACACACAAATGGAGTCTTGTGTTGGCTAACCAGCTCTGAGAATGGGGCCTGCTCTGGAGTGTAGTTGATATACTCAGTGTCACTCCATTGAAGAAAATTAATTTTCCCTCTTGAAGCAATTATCATTTGTGAATAGCTTCTTGGCTGGGGTGGGGCTTTGTGCCCACTTGCCCACCTTCATGCTTGAATCTGTGCTGGTCTTGCACATGCTGACACAGTCTCTGTGAGATCATAGGTGCATCGGCCCTGGTGTGTCTCCAAGACACTGCTTGTTTTGGAGCCATGCATCACCTCTGGCTCTTCCAGCCTTTCCACCTCCTCTTCCACATATATCCCCGAGCCTTGAGGGGAAGGGTTTGATAGAGACATCCTGTCTAATTGTAGGTCTCTATGTTAATTGTCATCTACTGCAAGAGGACGTTCCTTTGAGGGCTGAGCAATGCACTGATTTACATGTATTATTTCAATTATTTAAAACCTTCTCTCACATTTCACCTAGTCTTTATTGTGAATTTAAGTGTATATTTAGTTTTTTTCTGAACTTTTTAGATGACATGGTATGGTGGCTTGAATGAGAATGTCCCCCATAGGCTCTGGCATTTGAATACATGGTTCCCAGTTGGTGGCACTGCTTTGGGAGAATGGTCTGTGAGGTAGGACCTTGCTGTAGAAAGTATGTCACTGGGACAGGTTTTGAGGTTTCAAAGCATCACACAATTCTCAAGCCACTCTCTCTGCTTTGTGCTTGAGGCTTAAGACTGAGCTCTCAGCTTTCTTGTTAATCCTCTGGAATTAACCGTAAGCTAAAATAAGGATCCATAAGTTGCCTTGGTCATGGCGTTTTACCATAGTAATGGGCTACCTCTGATATCATGGGCCCTCTTGCAAAGGTAACATGCTATTGAATAATAAATCTGGAGACGAAGGTATGATAAGCTCAGGGAATCATCCTTGGAACCCTGCTCTCTAGCACCTATCCCTTACTCATTGATTTGTAGTCCTGTTACACTTTAGATCAATAGAGATCGTCTAAAAGTTCTGATCCCAAATTGCATAATCCAGATAAATTGCTTTGTATCTCTGGGGCTTCTACAAAATTGTTATGTGTAGCCAAGGTTGAGGACCAGGGCTGGTAATTGTGAAGCAGTGTGACTAAGAGGCAGTCTTGATTTATTAAATACTCCGTGTTACATGCTATTCATATCTCAGCTTGTGTGTCAGGACAAATCCCCTTTTCTCAGTTTAATTCAGTGTTCTTACTATTGACCATGAGCATGCCCCCTCCCCCACTTCTTTCTATGCAAGCAATAGAAGGGATTCCAGGCCCAGAGTGGAGTGTATTTTGTAGATACCAAGGTCAGACACAGGTAAAGCATTATTCATGCAAGGCCTGCAGAGGACCGCGCCAAGATATGATTTGAAAGGCAAATCTTAGGAGAGACTGAATTAAACATTTGGCAGAGAGTCTTCCATACAGAGAAACAAGAGAGCAAGAGAAAATTTGGAGGCATTGTCTGGGGATGGAGACCAGATGGTTAAGGATTTTTATAGAGCTTTAACGATGCAGTGTCAATAGGAAACCATGTACACAGAGGTCATAAACCATTGGGTTGTAGGTGTAGATTTTTTTCCCCTTTGTACCAATCTTCTAAAATACTTCAGTCTTACTTTGAAAAGCACACAGAACTAAATGTGTACACACAGAAATTGAGATTTTTTTTTTTTTTAGCTTCAAAAACCAAGCCAAAGATTTGGCACAGGTCAATCCTTGTTTCCAAGGGCCAACAAGCAGGTCTTGGATACAGTCTACCCACTTTCAACGGGATTGGGTGTCTTCAGCTCCCTCTGTTCTCCATAGGGCTAAATACCCTTATTTAGGTTAGTGCTCCTGGTGTTGATATGTACTAACATTTGTGGCTTGAGTTTTAAGACTGCAAACCAGCCTGGACAGTAAGTTGTCAATGGACACCAAATTTGCATCTGTCAATTTCTGTGGTCATCTTTGCTTTACTCCAAACATTCTTTCAAGAGGTAGGGGTGGCCTTTTCATTACAGAATGGGATTGGCTACTCCATGCTATAATGTGTGTGCTTTCATCTCTCTGAGATGGCTTCTGCCACGGTCACTCTTGCATGTGATCTTTCTGTGCATTCTTCATTTTGGTGTTCCAAATCATCAGAGAATGTGTTGTCCCATGGAACTTCCAATAGAGTACCTAGTTTCTCCCAAAATCTGTAGTTTATACTCATGTGTAATTATTCACAGCGTGGTAGACCCATGTGGGCAATATTAGTATTTGTTTTGTTTTTTATTAACCACCTTTCAGAGCAGAGGCAGAGTATTTTGTCTTGCTGTTCTCAGCATTGGCCTCACCCATTTTTCTGGACATTTGTTCTAACTTTCTTTCATAGTGCCATAAGCATCTTCTTTGCATTGGGCTGACAGTTCGGGGAATGGCTGGAATGATCTGAAACTTCTGTTCCTTCTCATGAGGCCTGATCTCTCAGAAGACAACAGCGACTGCAAAGAAAGTGAGATCTGATAACTTTTGCATAACTTCCTAGGTGAGCAAGACAGACTTAGAGTCCTTTGTTGTGAAAATAAATAAGCAAATATACCTATAAATTAAAAAAAAAACACAGGAAAAGTGATGAGCACTTATAGACTGAAAATACTAAATCTTTGTATTCACATGCTTAAAATATATTTGATTTTATTTCTTTGTATGTTCCTGATGCGAAGAGAAATACCCAGACCCCATGTGTTTAAGGAAGACCATGCTTTCAATTGTCCCACTGACCATTTGATACAGGGTACTGCAGGGTACAGATTCTGTGAAATGAAATGCTAATTTATAGACTTACCAGGGGAAATGATTTTTAAATTTTATCGTTAATAGAGGCACAAAGACATAAAAACATGCATGAGATTGTCTACCCTGTAATATTTTCAGGCGCATTAACTTCTTCTTAGTAATGTTGCTATAATTTCTCTTCATTCAAAAAGATAACAAGAACTATCCAAGTAGTGCAACTCTTTAAAGCTTCTACACTGGAATTTGGATAATCTGAGTTCAATCCCCAGAACCCATTATGGAAGGAGAGAACTGGCTCCTGCAAGTTATCCTCTAACCTCTACTTGTGCACATATGTAGGCTTGCATTCATACATATAATGCACATGCATGTAGCTGTACATGCATGTGCACTCACAGAGGTATAAAGAATAAGAAAATAAAAGCTAACAAAGGTTATGGTTTTATTGCCCTGTTGGCCAGGAACCAAATTTTTATGTCAAGAATCTCATTCCAGTATATTTCTTTTGAAGCCTGGGTACACACATTGTCTCCAATTTCTTTTGCATTAACTTCACAATTCTGCTACTGTTTCATTAATGAATAACATGGATTGTTAAAACAATATTCATTCCAGATTTGTAAATACTCGTGTCTTTCACTCTCCAGCAGTCTACCTGGCACTAGCTATGTCCGCAAGGAATTTCAGATGGGCGCCATGCTCTGCTCACACATAGAGCCTCTTGCCTTAGTTACTGTGGGCTGCATCTGGAAAATCTTTGCAAGTGCTTTTTGCAATGAAGAAGGAAGGATTTTTTTTTTTTTGAGAAATAGATAATTTTACAATGAACTCCAGACTAGGGAAGGAAAAACACACAAAAAATTATTCCTTGGCAAAACAAAAGCCATTGAAATGTTCCTGTGCACCACAGATGACCTTTATTCTCCCCATAGAGGCTCCAGGTCCACATTTACAGAGGGAGACAAATGGTTGCTGTAATTTTTATTTACTTTTCTGTCCCTTCATCACAGCATCCAAGGAGAGCAGGCCTGGAAGCCACAGGGCAACACTACTGCAGGGTATGAACTAACTCTCCCAATAAAGATGTCCAGAAATTTAAGTTTTGAAACATAATACTCCAAACAAGTTAAATGTTTACTTTATTATAAAGAGGATGGTGTATTTAATACCTGTGGAAAAAATGATTACATATCTCTATTCTAAGTGTGAATTGGTTCTTTTTAGAAGCCTCCAAACATATTATTTAGAGAAAATATATCACCTTTCTAAGGTAGATCCAGAGAGCAAAACAGTAACAAATTATATTTGAAATGGTATAATAAAAAATGAAAATGCTTTGGAAGCTAGGGTATCATAGCTTCTGAAAGATGTTATTTATTGATAGAGGAATTATAACCCGGATATTCTCAAATCTATAGACAATGGAACTTTTCTTCTACAGAGAGCAAAACAACCCAGGTTCTCACCTCATATGTAATTTTGGGAAATTTAATTTTCTCCTTAGATTTCTGAGAAATTTAAGAAGACATCTGTCACTTGCAGACTCCAAAAGTTGAGTTACTCAAGGTCACTACTGGCTGTTTGTTGGTTCCCTCTTTGGTGTTCTGGTGCTTTGGTGCTCATAGAGACTTTTATGGCTTTGTGTGTGTGTGTGTGTGTGTGTGTGTGTGTGTGTGTGTGTGTGTGGTCCAGTTAACCCAACAACAAGATCACAGCCTTTTCTTTGTCTTCTAACAAAATGCTAAATAAACCACACACCAATGTAGTAGTTAAGGTTCACTAAAGCCATTGGAGGACAATAGAGAGGACATAAGACATGGTATTAGCTTTCATCAAATACCTGACAAGAAACCGTAGGTTTCCCCTGCTAGGGTCTATAATCTTTCTAGTCATGGGCTTTTGACCAGGCTTACAGCATATTTTGTGGAGCAGGCTTGAACACAAGATTAGACTGTGTTTGGTCACCTAGAGATCGTGTACAGCTATGGACTTCTCATGCAGGAAATGAGACCAACAATTCATAAATGGGATCTCAGGAAATTTGAAAGCTTCTATAAAGGATAGGAAGTAGGGAAATGAGTGAAGAGCCAACATAAAGAATGGGAGAAAATTTGGCCAGTTACATATATGGCAGAGGAGTAGTGTCTAGAATGTACACTGGACTTAAACAACTAAGCATCAAGAAAACAAACAACTCAACTAAAAATGGGCCATGGAACTGAACAAAAGGTTGTTAAAACAGAAACCACAAATGGCTGAAAATGTAAAAACAAAACAAAACAAAACAAAACAAAACACCAGTCAATATCCTTAGGTAGTAGGGAAATACAGATTAAAGTTACTTTCAGATTCCATCTTACCTCAGTCAGAATGCCCCAAATTGGGAATCCAAAAGACAACAGATTCTAGTGTGGATGTGGGAGGAGGGGAATTCTTACAGTTGGTAAGAGTGTAAACTAGCTCAGGAACTGTGGAAATCAGTCTGAGATTTCTCAAAGAACTAGAACTACCATATGACTCAGCTTTCCCATATACTCAAAGGACTTAATCTCATACTATGGAGATACCTGTTCAGTGAATATGTTCATTGAACATCGCAGCTCAATTCACAATAGCTTGGAAACGGAATCAACCAACACATCTCTTAACTGATGAATGGATAATGAAAGTGTAGTGTAGGCTGAGATTTTTCATTAAACCTATTTTATTTAGGGTTCTTAAACATCTTTGCCTCCCTTCTAACAGTGTCCCCCCACCTTAGATGAGATATTAGTAGAGAAGAGCTGTAGATCTCTTTTATTTACTTCCTGCTGATAAGGGTTGATGGGTCTTTAAGGGATTACCAAACTCAGTCATCAGGATACCAGCAGTCCAGTCCAAAGGCCAACACCAAGCAGAAGAACAAATCAGCACAACAAGTCAGTGAAAGCTGCAATACTCAGCTGGATTGCCCAAAGAAGTTCTCTAGAACGTTTCTCTCTTCAAAGTTATGTTGAAGCACAAAGATCAGTGCAGCGATGTCAATCCAAAAGGCAATGTCTCTTTCTGTGTGGGCCTCTATCTCATCTCCTCAGAGTCCACCCATGAATGTTCTCAGCTGGCCAAAAGTCACTTCCCTTGCACAAAAGAGCACACAGCAAATCATATAGCCAAACAGATTCTTCAAAAAAACCAGTGTAATACATACATACAATGGAATATTATGCAGCTGCAAAGAAAGATGATGAAATCATGAAATTTGAAGTTTAATGGATAAGAACAGGAAAAAAAATTACTAGTAAGATCACTCAGTCCCAGAAAGAGAAGTGACTCATGCTCAAATATGGATCCCAACTTGGAATTTTACACCTGATTTGGTGCTATGCTGGGGATGGATCAGGCAAGCGCTTGACCAACGAAGCCTCATTTTCAACTTAGAAGCCAACTTCTAAGCTGTTAGGACAACCTCTTAACTGACTTTCGTATGTTCACCTTACATCCAATCACCATACTGAATTTAGTCATTAAATTCAGTAGTTTGCAGATTATAGGAATAATTTATGACATAAACCATTGTTTCCAAATGAAGGTTTTACATTTTTTTTTCTACACAAACTCCATATTTTTTGTTATCACTTTGTTTTAGTGAATGAGACAGAAACTCAAAAGTTGCAGGAAGGAACAATGAATGGCATGCATTGTTCTGAAACTCATGGAAAACTTGAAATACTGAGTGTGAAATACTTTTCTAGCTGCAATTTTTTTTAAACTCACACTGAGGAAGTACATTTTTTAGTTTCAACTTCTTGAAGACATTTTGTGCTGCATTTCTCTCTCTGTGTAAATGTATGAGTATATGTTTGTGTGGATATATTTGTGTATGCCGAGATTAATCTTGGTATCTGTCCTAAGGAGCCATCTACCTTAGGTCTTTCAAGGCAGGGTTTGTCCCTGGGACCTGAACTTCCAATTTGTGTTGCCTTGCTGGTCAGTGAGCTCTAAGGACCTGCCTGTCTCTACTTTGCTGGAACTAGGATTACAAGCATATGATGCTGTGCCCAGCTTTTCCCATGGGTGCTGCGACTCACACTCATATCCACACGCTTTTGCAGCAGCAGAGTCATTGCCCCAGCTCCTGCTAAGGTTTCTTTGTTTTTTTAATTTTAAATTATGAGTGGGCAAAGCATTATCAAATAGCATTTAAAACCTAATGCTATAGTTATATATTTGACCTTCATTCTTTTAACAAAGTGAACCATATCTACAGATTGATTTTTGAATGCTAAACAAATCTTGGATTCCTTGAGTAAGCCTGATGTATTAGTCGCTTTTATGTTGTGACCAGAAACAACCCAAGGGGGGAAGGGCTTATTTGGGTTCACTTGTTGGGGGGTCTTCTTCCATCAGAGCACAGAGGCCTGGTAGGAGCAGCTGGTGATCGGGGTGTGTGCTGTAGTGTTTTCTCCTCAGAGTAGACTAGGAAGCAGAGACTTCACCTGGAATCAGGGACGGGCATAACCTTCAAAGGCCTGATCCTGGTGACTGATCCAGGTCTCATGTCCTTCAAAATATCACTACACACTGGGGATCAAGTGCTTAAAATATGAACCTGTGAAGAATATTCCATGTTCATGCCACACTTGCTGAATTTGGGTTGTTAATAGTTATTTTTGGTATTTTGTGTCATAGTCTGGTAAAATTTGGCCTGTAATTGTACTTTCTTATGCTACCCAAATGTAGAGTATCAAGATCTCATAAAACACCTGGAGAGGGCACCCTTATTGTCTATTTCTAAGAGTTCGTATAAAATGGGTATAATCCAGCTATAAACATTTGTAAGAATTTTCAGTGACACATTGAGGCTAGAATTTTCTTTTCGCATTCAATTACTCTGACAGATACAGGACTATTGAAGACTATTCTTGATATTGTTTTTTTCAAGGAATTTGTATAAGTTGACAAATAACTTGGTACAAAATGTCCATAATATCCTTTTATTATCTTTCAGTGTGACTGATGGGTCAGCAGCTTGGGTTCTCCTTTTCCAGTTTTCTTGTTCTCTCTTGGTGAATCTTGCTGGGGCCTTACCAGCTTTCTCTTTCTTTCTGAGGAACCAGCTTTGACTTGGAGGATTTTCCCTCCTTTGGAGTTCCCTTTTGAGATGAGCATCATGATCTTCTGGCCCATTTGCCTAACCCTGCTGATTATTACAAGCAGTTATTATTAAGTTAAATATGGGGCTTGGCATATAGGTCAGAGGTACAGTGCTTGCCTACTGTGTGTGAGATTGTGAATCTCATCATTAGCAACATACACACACACACACACACAGAAAGTTTACATGTATGCATTACAAGCTAATAAAGCAAAGATGAAAGTAATTCTAAAATGTTAGATGTTAGGGCTGCAAAGCAGCCTTCAGGCTTTGCCATACTTTACAGAAAACACTGAATATGGAGCCCAGGATTTGATGGCACTGGCCTGCTCTGAGAAATTCTTCCCTTCCTTTTGCATGCTAGCATTCCACGGAGCAAGACAGCAAGGTAACAGTCGCCCATGCCATGATCCATGTCCACCCATCTCTGCTGCCAAACTTAGACCTGGGGTTAAGCTGCAACAGAGGCCACTCAGGAACATCTCGGTTGGCTAAAGGAGGGAATGTCCCTGCCAGATCAGCAGTCAGATGTGTTCTGAGCTATTCAATAAAAAGCAAAATGCCATCCAAGGACATTTCTATCTTAGGCTAAGCTGGGTCCAGGCAGTGCGTGCTAGAAAAGAGACAAACACTGCCAGGTCGTCTCGTGGCTTAGGAAACACAACATCTCATCTGAGAAACGTTGAGATACTTCCCTGGCAGACGGCAGACTAAGGGGTTACAGTTTGAGGAGGTGGGCACACTGAACCACCCAGCATGCCAGAAGATTGTACTCCATAGGGATGAAACATACCACATATCAAGGCCATCTCCAGTGAGCCTGTGAGAGAGGAGTACCAGGGGACAGGACCAGGGTGGTTTCCTTTCTGCAGGCTAGAACTGATGGCAGGAAACAGCAACTGGGATGGTTTGTAACCACACCTACCAGCAAGGGCAGACTGGCTTGGCTACCCGGAAGCCTGCAACATTTTTTTTTCTTTTCCTCAAAATTTTAAGTATTTATTTTTTATTTTTGGGGTACCTATTTAGTCTTGTCTGATTCCATATAATTTTAAGACTTGAATTGTGTATTCATTTCTCTGATGTTATTGCAAATGAGATTGGTTTTCAATTTGGATAGTTTTCTTGGGGTAAAGAAGTGCAGCTGATTTTTGTGTGTATATTTTGTATCTAGAAATTTTGCTGAATTTGTTACACACTCTAATATTTGTTTATGGAGTATTCAGGGTTGTCTACATGCTGTTTAACATCACCCCAAAGCAGCAAAATTTAGCATATTCTTTTTTTATTGATTTAATTGTCATTTCTTTCTTTCCCTTGCCAGAATGCTTCAATACTAAGCTGAGTGCAAGTTGGGAAACTAAATAGTCTTGTCTTATTCCTAGTCTTAGAGGGAACACTTCAAAGGGCCCCATGAGTAGAATGTTGGCTGTGGGTTTACCTGTTACAGCCCAGATTTTCTGGGTAGCATTTATCTTCTTTATTGACTTTCTTTGGACTTACAAATATTTGAACGATTATATTAGTTTCTTTTTAACAAAACAAGAATCTTTGACTTTGATTCGTTTTAGTAACTTCAATCCCGGCTGGTAGAATATTTCTTCAGCACATCACTCTGCCTCACCCCAAAGGCTAATGCCAAAGGAGCAAGGGAAACATGTGCTCAGACTCGTTCACAGCAAAGCCAGTTTCTCTGACACCATTTTCCTGAGCTAGCTAGCTCTGCATGGCTGTGACTAAATTCCTGACAGGAACAGCATATAGAAAGGATTATTTATTTCACCTCACAGTTTCAGAGGGTTCAGACCATAGTTGCTTGATTCTGTGTACTTGAACAGAACATCATGGGTCATTAGTACATGAAAGAGAGCTGTTTTTATCCCAGCAGGCCAGAGAGAAGAAGGGCATACCAGTGTTCCCCTTAAACAAAGCAAAGCAAAGCAAAGCAAAGCAAAGCAAAGCAAAGCAAAGCAAAACGAAACAACACACACACAGGCACATCCACCCACACATAACAAAAACTTCTAGAATCCTTGTTATCTACCCTGACCTCGCAATTAGGAAGTTTTATCCAGACATAAACCTATTGTTAAAGGTACCAAAATAGCTGATAGTTGTGGCAATGCTTGCAATTCCAGTACTTGGGATGGAGAGGCAGCCTGTAAAGCAAGACCCTGTTTAAAATAAACAAACAAACAAACAAAACCCCCAGTAATAAGAGTAAATTAAAGGAGCCAGAATGTGCCCAATTTTCTTGTGATTTGGTATTTCTGGACCTCTCATTTTTATTAGAAATTGATTTATCTGTAGGTACCTCAAGGCCCATGCTGAACTTGAAACTCCCCTGTTAGTCACTCTGCTGATTACCAACTGAAGCTGACTCCACAGTTAATTTCCTTTTGAGCACCTCGACCTGTGGGTCACAACCCGTTCTGGGGACAAAGGACTCTTTCACAGGGGTCACATATTAGATATCCCTCATAAAAACTCATAAAACAGCAAAGTACAGTTAATGAAGTAGCAATGAAAAATTTTCATGGCTGGGGGTCACCAACTACCATCTGAGAAACTGTATTAAAGGGTCACAGCATCTGGCAGCTTGAGAACCACTGCTTTGGAGGGTTTTCCACTACATACACAAGTAGACAGAATCCCAATTTGTATGAAGTCCAACTAGTACACAAATTCTCAAGTGATTGTCTTAGCTTCTCCTCTAGCAACCTTCAGATTGAGACAAGTGGTTTCCTGGCTGTCCCCATTCTGCGCATTGGGGCTTCACTGTAGATAAAGACCTTTGGGGTCCTATCTGGTTATAGAAATCATGTTGCTATTCCTCACTGCATTAGGCAGGATTCCGTTAGAAGAACTGATGAAAAGTATATGTGTAAGAGGAGGTTTATGAGAATGTGCCACACAGTAGCAGGTGGATAGTCTGAAAATGACAGTCTGCATACTGGAGAGGCTCAGAACCAAACAGCTGCTTATTCTATGTAGCTGGTCACTTTGGCACTCCCAATATGGTGCTGAAAGCCCAGATGGTTCCTGGAAAGCTGCTGGTCTTCATTTCACCCCAGAAGGCCATCCTAGCAGAGGATGGCAGCAGTGGCAAGGAAAACAGCAGGGTCACTAAAAGCAGGGCAGGCAGCACTGGCTTCCCTTCTTTATATCTAGACCTCATGCTGCAAGGGCCCTCCCACTCTGAGGAGGGACTTGGTCTTCAGTAAGGAAATGCCTGGTAGAGCTGCCTTGATGGGTGTCTCTTACTTGGCTCAAGATCCCATCAAGCTGACCAAGCTTAGCCATCACACCCACCTTGAGTATGAGCTTTATTTTCTTCTCTCTGCTCCTCCCGTAGATGTTGGCATAGAAGCTTGTGTCTCTAGGTGTGGCAGAACTCTCCAGGCCAGGGTGAGTTTGGCACTCCCCGGGTTTCATGAAGCCTCATTTGTTTGTGAAGACTGCCATGTGCTTCACTTTTACACAATGAATTTACAGAATAGTATTTCGAAAGGTTTCTTCTTCAAATTAGGGTTATCTCTATGAGCAAAAGAGTTAGGATATCCAGTTCATCACACTGAAGGGAAAAGGCCTACCATGTTTGGCTTTCTTTTCCCTCTGAGATCTATTTATTGTTATTTTATGTGTATGAGTGTTTTGTCTGCATGTATATAAGTGCACCAGGTGCATGCCAGGTGCCCATGGAGGCCAGAAGAGGGCATCAGATCCCCTGGAACTGCAGTAACAGACTCTGTGAGTCATGTAGATTCTGTTAATGGAACCCAGGACTTTTTGAAGAGCAGCCAGTGCTCTTAAGAGCTGAGCCTTCTCTCCAGCCCCCTATATGATTTTCTTATAGAAGTTCTTACCTTTTCAACATATACTTCTGAGCTCAGAGTGAGGAAGTATTAAGTATTACTCCAAGTAATCATTACTTGGGTGTTTTTTTTTTTTCTGAAATAGCTTAAACTTTCTATTTTCAATTTACTGTCAGCTTCCCTTTTCCCCGTTAACCCTATAATATGAAACAGGCTATTGAAAAAAATGAGACTCTAAAAAGCTGTCCTATCAGCCTGGTGTGATTAGATGCCATAAAACTGTTGTTGTTGTTGTTTTGGCTTTGGCTGTATAACCACCTCAGCTTCCTTACCTTTGGGGTGAGACTTAGGAGAGGGAACCTGGAGATCAGAGGCAATTCATTGCCTTATTTACACATAAAGTGAAGAGGTAAATCACTCCTAGAAATATTCAAGAGAGATATTGTCTTACAAGAAGTAAGTGAGAATGTGAGGGGTTAGGAATCAAACCCAGATGCCTACAGAAAGTTTTCTCCAGCCAGATTAACACAGTTCAGGAACGTAATTACGTCATCGTGGAGAAGGCAGCTTTCTTATGCATCTACTGATTATTAGTCTGAGGTCGGGCTATGGAGCACATGGTAGCTTGGGAAGACCCATGTGTACACACATGTGCGTACTCCCCAACACACACTAGAGTCACAGATACATGTTTGATGCTCATACTACTGGAGAAATTCTGGTTGGTTTCTATGTGTTTTGTCTTTCAAATAACCAAGGTAACGAGCATACATTATAAAAACATCAGAAAGTCCGCAAAAATCAAAGACAGTGTCAACTTATACTTGTAACTTACACTTATTAAATACATACCAGCTTGTATAAATAATTACACAAGATCCTGCTTTCCTCCTCCACCTATAACTCCAGAGTAAGCTATTCTTCTGTTTCTAAGAGGAATTTTAATCATGGCCAGGCATTTTTCTTGTGGGTGGTTCATATTTCCCTAATGTTCTCTTTAAACAAAGAGGCTTCCCAGTCCTTTCAATAGTTGAATCACTGTTGTCCTCTGTCTTGGTTCTAGAAAGATATTGAAGGTAACTTTCAAGTGTCAGTGAACTCTCTGGGACATTCATGTTTGGCCATTAACCATCACCCTCACTTTTTCCATGACTGTTTTCCCCTCTCCAGCTTCCACCTTCATCTTTGGCCTGGCAAACTTTTCAAAAGACTGCTCTCAACTGGTTGTGATAGTTTCCCTCCTGAGAGCATTTTCAGTAAATAACACTTCCCCATCTCATTATGTTTCAGAAACTCTTCTAGTTTCCTGTTGTATACATGATACTCTGGTGCCTTGTCATGATGCTGAGTCATTCCAAAATAAACATAAGGTCTAATGGAGCATTGAAAACAAGAACTCAGAGCACCTGGAAAGGGCTAGCACAGTTGAAGGCATTCTAAAAGTGACATGGTGACTTCCTATCATAAAATTATGCAAGTCCTCATATTGAGCACACTTTGAATTGATAATGTGTTGAATATATTTGGTTCAACATGATATCTTATTGAAATTTATTGAGTTTAAATTTTTTTTCTGATGTGACTATTATTATTATTATCATCTAAATTTCTACATTTGGCTTGTGACTGGTGTGGTGTTTCTGTTGGACTGGCAGATTCAGAACTTAAAGATGGAATGTCATACTGTGGCTTAGCCTTAAAGAAGGAAAGGGTCACATGGTCCAGCCCCTGTAATAGGATTTCTGCTAAGGAAAGCCTACTCTCTCTTTGCTTCCCTATTATACCTGCAGAATCCTGCATAGAGGGAAAACCCACACTTTCCAAGCTCTCTCAACATCTGATGTCCAACATGCTTTGGTGCATGAGGGAATATACATGGAACAAACGCATACAGAGAACTAACCTAACCCAGCCTTTTAAAAATTAATTAATTAATTAATTAATTAATTAATTAATTAACTTTTCACTGCAGCTTTCCTTCCCTCCTCTCCTCCTAGTCCCTCCTTCCCATCCCACCTTCCTCCCATCCTCCCATCTTTTCTTTCTCCTCAGAAAAGGTTCAGAAATAGAGGCGTCCCATGGACATCAACCTGCCTTGGCATATCAAGTTGCAGTCATACTAGGATCAGCTTCTCTTATGTGGCTAGACAAGGCAGCCCAGTTAGGGGACAGGGATCTAAAAACATGCAACAGAGTCAGAGATAGCCTCTGCTCCTGCTGTTAGGAGTCCCACATGAATACTGAGCTGAAGAACTGTTACATATGTGCAGAGGGCCTAGGTCTGTCCCATGTATGCTCCCTGTTTGGTGGTTCAATCTCTGTGGGCCTCTATGGGGCCCAGATTGAACAAACCCAGTCTTATTGGTGCAAGGGTCACTCTGTATTAAGTTGGATGAGTGACAGATAGTCACAGATGGACTAGATCTAGCAGTAAGGAACTCACCCAAAGCTCTGGGGCCTTGGTCTCTGTCTGCAGTCTTGAGTCATTTTCCTTTCTTCATGTGATTCTTACTCCCTTTGAAAAAGCCCCGCCCCCTCAAGTGTTCCTGTATCTGCTGTCATAGTTCAGAGCTAGGACCCCACAGACACCCTTGCCATTTAGCTGCCAGGCAAGATAAAACTAGTGCATGGCAGAACTTCTTGCTCTGAGCAGCTTGAGAGGAGAAGGCTGAAACTGGCACATTTAGAGTCAGCAGGACCTGCTTTCTGTAGGCTCAGCAGTTTTACAGGACTGTCAGGACATGCCAGCTTCCAACTCTAAGACTTGGCCCAAAAAGGATTGAGTTAACGAGTGAGTGCTGACACACAACCTTCCATCTCACTGCAGCCAAGTGTCAGTTCAGCCTTTCATCTTGAGGTGGTCCAGGAACAGCATACAGCCAGACCTTGGGGACAAGTCAGTTGGCTCCTGGTTTGAATAATGTGGTGGTGGTGGGGGAGGGGAAAGGAAGTTAAAAGGGGTAGTTATCTTAACTCACTACAAAGCTGGTTAAGTTCCCATGCAAGCAAAGGTCTTTCTTGCTTGTTACTAGTTTTGCAAGAAGCCTGTGTGGAGCAGTTGTAGTCTCTGCTGAGTTTGTTTAGTCTTGTTTTCCATTAGGCTTTCCCCCTTCAGACTGGTACAAGTAGATTCTTTTTTATGGCTTAGTGCCAGGTGAGCCTCTGCCAGCCATGGCCACAAGCATCCTGGAAGCTTCTCCTTTGAAGCAAAAACCGCCAGGCTGCCCAGATCTCAGGAACTGCAGTCTGGGAAAAGAGATAGTCACTTGATTTTTCCTGATCATACATATAGCAAATACTGAAATGGCTTTGGCTGTGAGCCAAGATCTGAGCTAGCATTGGGGATTTTGGATGAATCAGGCACATCTCCAGCTTTGTAGGTTTTTATAGGTCATGGACAGGATCATCACGAGGTACACACAGGGGAATTTGGAGTCCAGTAGAAAAGTAGGTAGAAATGTCTTAGCTGCTGTTCTATTGCTGCAAAGAAATACCATGACAAAGACAGCTTATGTTTTGTATTGTGATCCCGCCCTTTAATGTCTATGATCATGATGTGGGGATCATGTAGCAGGCAGTCAGGCATAGCACTGGAGCAGAAACTCAAAGCTTGCGTCTGATCCACAAGATGGAGACAGAGATTGAGACTGGGCTTGGCATGAATTTTTTTCTAAACCATAGAATCCACTCCCAGTGACACACCTCCTCCACTAATGCCACCCCCACTCCACCAAGGCCATACCTCTAATTTCTTCCTAACTGGAGACCAAGCATTCAAGCTCATAAAGCCTATAGGGCTCATTCTCATTCATCCAAACCACAGTAGTTTTGAGCTAGAAGAAATCATGGATGTTTTATGAAAATGACATTTGAGTGGCACCAAAAGCTAGGTATGATTTGGCTCTAACGCAGAGCTCCCCAATGTCAGCCCTACTGATGTCTGAGACCAGGTAGTCTTATTATACAACTGTCCTGCGGATTGCATGAGGTTTGTCCACATCTTAGGTTTTTATGCATGGCATGCCATTTTCTTTCTCTGTATTAAAATACCTGAGGCTAGATACTTTATTAAAAAAAAAAAGATTAACGTACGTTTCTGGCTTAAGAGTATATGGTTCCAGTATCCTGGTTTCATCACAACACTATGGTAAGGAAACAGAAATAAAACTGACCTTAGACAAAAGGTCAAATGTGCAAGAAGGCCATGCATTATATTATATTATATTGTTGGTTTTCAATCACATGAAAACCAACACTCTGTTAGACTAGCATGAATCTCCTGGGTGGGCAGTGCCTCCCACATGCTTCACCTTAGATTTTAAGGACTCTCAACTTCACCACACTGAAGACCAAGCTTCCTGACATGAATTTTTGAGGGATACACTCAAATCTTACCGGACACACAGCAGAACCTACCCAACAGTGACTAATGAATGTCTATAGCCATGGCTAAACCATCTCCTACTAAGCAAAATCACCCTGGTCAAGCACTGCTGCTCCAACAAAGAAATGCAGTTGAAAGAATATTCTAGAAAGTCTGGAACCCACAAATGAGAGGCCCTTCCCAGACACAGTACCTGACCCAGTTTGTGTAGGATGAGGGTGTGTGAAGAGGACCCAGGGCCAGAACCGTGGCAAGCTAGACTGTGAGTACGAAGTGGGGAAGACTGATGCATACAGATCTGGTTTGTCCGATGGTGTATCCCATGTATGTGGAGTACAGACTGCACACAGTAGGAAGCCAGTAGAGTTGAATGAAACAGTTTGGGACTGCTGTGGACACCCGCAAGGGCAGAGAGTAGAGGGAGGGTGAGGAAGTGATTCAATAATTTACATTTTAAAGATGTCGAGTTTGGGATGAACAGCCAAGTGGAGGCACACAGAGGAGAGAGGAACCCAGCACTTAACCTTAAGACAAAAATGATGAAGTGAGAGAAGTGTGAACATCATCTGCACACAGGTGTCACTAGCTGAGGCTGCCAAGAGCTCCTTTTTTTAGGCTTCACTTGTGATATATGATGCTCAGGCTGCCCATTCATCATTTTGTTTTAGCTTCACAGAGGTATAACTATGTATAAAACAATTATACCCAATTAGATAAGCCGTGAATCTGGACACATGCATACATCTGTGATATTATCACCACGCCAATGTATTAGGCATATCTCCAAAGGGAGTGGCCTGTTATTATCCATTCATACTTTCTTCTCTGATAGAAAAACTCAGAGTTGTCTTTAATGATGACTGTTTAATCCATTACTCCCTGTGGCTATGAGATGGAGTTTTTAGCCAAGAGATTTAGCAAGTAAGTGTCATGTAACTTCTTTCTGAAAATTGTCCTGATGGAAATTTGATATGTGTCCTTTGACCTCCCCATTTTCTTTATTTTGTGACCCATATTGCCTCCTGTAATTCTTATTCAAAGATCTGGAACTCTAAAAGATTTCTTGGACTGTAAGGGTGAGTGTTTTATTTAAGGATAGAGAAGTAGAGACTGGTAGAAGGCCAACGCTCTGCATGAGTTTGGGGATTCATTAAATTGTCTATTCTCAGATGTTGGCATGTTTAAGCTACTGTACTGTACATTTCCTACTGCTATTGTAGATTTTTTTTTTGGTTTATAGACAAACCTGATCTTGACTGACAACATAAGGAACAGCAGATGGGGAAGGAGTCTGGGAATGTCAACAGTGGTGATGATACACCATGGTGGAGATTGCAAAAGGATTTCAGATAGGAGGTGATGTAAGGGAAGAAAACAGTGGAGCTCAAGACATGGCAGTGAGGTTGAGAGCCCAGAGGTGGTTTTAGGTGAACACCACCCCAAGTCAACTGTAAAACAAACAGCACAAGAAGACTTGTGACATCTTGTATTGTTCCTGCTCTTTTCATCATGCTCCCTGAGCCTTGGAGGGTGTGATATAGATGTCTCATTATGGCTGGACACTCAACGGTCATGTACTCTCAGTACTTTGACCACTTAGGAATATCTACAATCATTACTGACCATCACCCATATAAGTTTCTCTGACCAAGCTGAAAGTGCACTCTTCTATGGGCATAAACATTTAGAAGGCAACTTAACAGACACATCGTGGCCATTTAGCAAAACAGTAGCAATAGTTTTTCCCATTAGATACTGAGACCTTCAAAGTCATGGCCTTTTGACTGGGTTTACAATTCTAGATATGAATGCCGTCCTGTGTAGCACTCATCAAATCTAACCAGTAAGCCATTGGTGACCCCCATAATAAATTTAGCATTATTGCACTAGTAGGCTTACCTTGACTGTCTGGTCCATATTGTTACATATAGGGTTCATAGGTGAGTAAGACTACTTATGGCAGTTCTCTTAGCAGTCCACCTTCTGGCATTATGAGGATTAGCTAGCAGGGAGGAAGCTTCCAGCCTAGCTCTAACTTGATTTCTCTGTGTTCTATGACAAAGATTTATGACATAGTCATCAACAGGGTCATCTCATCTAGTTCTGGTAAGCAACCAACAGCAATGACAATTGCCTCTATTGTGCTGTGGGCCTTAGAGACCTTTCTGACCAAAAAAAAAAAAAAAAAAAAAAAAAAAAAAATCACAGGAAATAGACTACTCCTGACACTGGGATTTTTATTTCATAACCCAATAACCCATGGCTTCTGGGAGAAGCTTTACCAGAGCCTAACAAGCTGTTGTGGGAACTTGTAAGATAACGCTGAGAGAGTGCAGACAATGGAGGTCTGGCCTGTGAAGTCTCAGGGGGCTGTTTGAGAGCTCCTCAAAAACACAATTACGGCTATTTCTGTGATATATTTGAATTTACAATATGTGGAAGTGAAACCTTTGTTTTACTGAGACAATAGATACTGCATTGCTGGGGCAGAAAAGTAAGCTGTTATTAATAAGAGACTAAGATAATTGAGAAAAAGACTTCTAGGAAGTGTTTTCCTAGGGTCAGCACACAGAAGCTATGGTCACAGGGGGCCAAGGCTGCATCTCAAGTTGGCAGCTGAACTTGGTAATGTGCAAGAGTCTCTCATATGATATTGGTTGTGCAATCATGGGATTGCAATAGAACAGCTGTGGCACCATTGGAGCCTCCCTGAACGCAGGCTAGAAGAGGCCACCATTGAAGGTGTAGCATCAATTGAAGATGAGACACCAAGATTGAAGGGATCATGGAAAGAAGCTGAGGGTTGACACCATGCAGCAGGGACAGAATCCCTGAAGAGAGGCTAGGAGTCCATTGGTGAAGGTGTAGCCCAAGTTGCTATGGAGATCCCAGCATGCTGACATGCTAGGACCATGAGATGATTGCCAAGAATAACATCAGGTGTGGTGTGGAGCTGGCCTGAGCCTACCAGACAAGCTGTGTGTATGTTATGGAAGGAAAGGTGGGGCTACCCATGCCCCTTTGATCCCAGAAGATAATGAGAGAGTCCCAGACATCAGACACTCAGCTATTTATATTATTGGAGTTAGGTTTCACTTTGCTTTTATTGTAAGCGTGTCCTGGGTTTTCCCTCTCAGAGTAAGAAGTATGTAATTTTTTTTTTAATTTTGCAGAAGCCCACAGTGGAGAGATTTTTTAGAGATATTGAATTTTTAAAGAGAACTTTAGGTTTCTGAAATGTTGAAAAATTTAAAAAGTATGGGATTTTAAAAGATACATTATCCTTTATATTGTGATAATAAGACGAAATCTCAGCAGCAAACAAGAAAGAGAAGTTATGGTTGAGCAGATATTTGTATGTCAGGGTGACAAGGGATCAAAAGTGCTGGTGGGTTTTTGTCAGCGTAATACAAACTAGAGTCACCTGAGAAAAGGGAACATCAATTGAGGAATTGTCTCTATCACACTGGCCAGAGGTCATGTCTGTGAGGACATTTCCTTAATGAATGATGGGTCTGGGAAGACCCAGTCACTGTGGGATATCCCACTCCTGGGCAGATGGTCCTGGGCTGCATGAGAAAGCAGACTAAACAAGCCATGAAAAGCAAGCCATTTAGCAGTATTTCTCTGCTTTATTTCCTGCCCCGAGTTTCCTGCCTAAGCTCCTGCCCTGGCTTCACTTGGTGATAGACTGTAACCTGTAAGCCAAATGGCATCCTTCTCCCCCCACCCTCCCCCATACCACCACCATCCATTGCTCCTGGTTATGTTATTTATCCCAGGAACAGAAAACAAGCTAGAACAGTACCACATTTTCATTATCGACTCATCAGCTGATTCCATTTCCTTGCTACTACGAATAGAGCGTAAATAAGTATTGGTGTGAAAGCATCTTTATGGTAGGATATAGTCTTTTGAGAATATACCCAGTGGTGGGATACGCAGGTAATACGGAAGTTGTATTTTTGGTTTCTTGAGAAACCTCTACATTGATTTTCTTTTCTTTCTTCTTTTTTTAATTTTATATTAATTACAGTTTATTTACTTTGTATCCCAGTCATAGATCCCTCCCTCCCAACCCTACCCTTCCTCTCTCTTCTTCTCCTATGCCCCCCACCCCGTCCAATGATAGGGGAGGGGAGGTCCTCCTCCCCTTCCATCTGACCCTAGTCCATCAGGTCTCAACAGGACTGGCTTTATTATCTTCCTCTGTGGACTGGTAAGGATGCTCCCCCCCTCAGGTGAAGGTGATCAAAGAGCCAGCCCATGAGTTCATGTCAGAAATGGTCCCTGTTCCTATTATTTGGGAACCCTCTTGGACACTGAGCTGCCATGGGCTAATTCTGTGCAAGGGTTCTAGGTTATCTCAATGCATGATTCTTGTTTGGAGTATCAGTCACAGAAAAGACCCCTGGGCCTAGATTTTTTTTGTTCTGTTGCTCTGCTTGTAGAGCTCCTGTTCCTTCAAGGTTTTTCTATCTCTTCCTTCTTTCACAAATCAAGTGACCCAATTAGAAAATGGGTACAGAGCTAAACATAGAATTCTCAATAGAGGAACATCAAATGGCAGAGAATCACTTAAAGAAATGTTCAACATCCTTAGTCATCAGGGAAATGCAAATCAAAATGACCCTGAGATTCCACCTTACACCCATCAGAATGGCTAAGAACAAAAACTCAAGTGACAACACATGCTGGAGAGGATGTGGAAAAAGAGGAACCCTACTCCATTGCTGGTGGGAATGTAAACTTGTACGACCACTCTGGAAATCAATCTGGTGCTTTCTCAGACAATTAGAAATAGTGCTACCTCAAGATCCAGCTATACCACTCCTAGGCATATATCCAAGAGATGCTCAAGTATACAATAAAGACATTTGCTCAACCATGTTTGTAGCAGCTTTATTTGTAATAGCCAGAAGCTGAAAACAACCCAGATGTCTCTCAGTTGAGAAATGGATACAGAAATTGTGGTACATTTACACAATAGAATACTACTCAGCAATTAAAAACAGGAAATCATGAAATGTGCAGGCAAATGGTGGGAACTAGAAAAGATCATCCTGAGTGTGGTATCCCAGAAGCAGAAAGACACACATGGTATATACTCACTTATAAGTGGATATTAGACATATAATATAGGATAATCATACTAAAATCTTTACATCTAAAGAAGCTAATCAAGGAGGAGGACCCTGGGTAAGATGGTCAATCTTCATTCAGAAAGGCAAACGAGAAAGACATCGGAAGAGGGAGAAAACAGGGAATAGGACAGAAGCCTACCACAGAGGGCCTCTGAAAGACTCTGAAAGACCCAGCAGTGTATCAAAACATATACTGAGACTCATAGCCAAACTTTGGGCAGAGTGCACAGAATCTTACATTGATTTTCAAAGTGGCTACACCAGTTTGTATTCCCACAGGACATAAGGATTCCCCTTTCTCCACCTCCTCAGCATCATTTAGTGTCATTTGTATTCTTGATGATAGCCATTCTTACTGGAGCAAGATAACATTCTCAAGAAGTTCTACTTCGCATTTCCCTGGTGGCTAAGGATGTTGAACATTTTTGAAAGTGTTTATAGGTAATTTGAGTGTGTGTATGTGTGTGCATGTGTGTGTGTGGGCGCACGCGCCTGTGTGTGAATTTGTGTTTGCGAATTCTGTTCAGATCTACGGCTGACTTTTAAAACTGGGTCATTTGTCTCCTTTTCATTCTCTTAAGACTGTGAATTCTGACAGATGTATGTGATAAAGATTCTCTCGTATTTTGCAGGTTGGCTCTTCACTTGACTTTCTTTTGCTATACAAAAGCAGGGCTTACTTTCATGAGTTCTGCTTGTCAGTTTTTGGCTTTATATCTGAGTAAATTTTGTCCTTCTCAGAAAGTCCTTGCCTATCCCCTATTTTGAAGTACTTCTCCTACGTTTTCTAAATAGTTTCAAGTCTTACATTAAGATTTTGGTCCACTTGGAGTTGATTTCTGTGGAAGCTCCCCTCTACTGCTTGTAGATGCATCCAGTTCCCTGGCACCATTTGATGAAGATGCTGTCTTTTCTCCAATGTTTATTTTAGGTATCTTTGTCACAAATCAGGGGGCTGTAAGCTGCGTGGGCTCACCAGGCCTTTTACAATAATCCAATAATCTATATATCTGTTTTGGTACCAGTGCCATGCTGTTTTTCTGACCGTGGCTCTGAACTGTAACTTGAAATCTGGTATGGTGACACTTTCAGCATTATTCTTTTTGCTCAGGATTATTTTTGCTCTCTGAGGTCTGTGTGCTTCCACATGAAATTTAAGACAATTTTCTGTTTCTGTGAAGAATGGTGTTGGAATTTTGATGAGGATTGCATTGAGATTGCCATTAGTAGCACAGCCATTTGCACAATATTAATTCTCCTGGCCCATGAGCATGAGAGGTCTTTCTTTTTTATCTTCTTCAATTTTCTTCTTTGCTGTTTTAAAGTTTTCATTTTAGAGATCTTTTGTTTTCTTGGTTAGGCTTATTCCATGACTTTTTTCCCCTTCTTTTGTAGTCTTATGAATAAGATTGTTTTATCTGATTTAATTTCTTTCTCAGACTATGTGTCATTGGTATATAAAAAGACTAGTGGGTTTTATATGGTAATTTACATTTCTCTAACTTTGTTGAGTGTTTATCAGTTGTAATAGTTTGAAAGTGTCTCAATCTCTCTTTGATGACTCAGTAGAATCAACTTCTGTGCAAGAACTGTGGGCTTCCCAATGCTCCTCAAATTTAATACAAAATTCCCAAAGCTCTTCTGTGCCAGCTTGGAGCCCCTGGGCCTTTCTGATGAACACATAAAGCTTTGAAGTTCCCCATGAGCCTTCCAGAATGCAGACTATGGACTAGGACCTATCAAGACATTATTGTGCTGCAGAAGAGATGCCTCACCCTTAGTTCTATTTTTCTTCACCCCTATCTTAATGTAACAGCCATCACTCTTTCACATACCCCCTGGCAACTCTGCTGCTGAGCCTTGACTCAAGCTCTCAACTCCTGAATGTCCTCTTGTTTTCTGTCCCTGCCACTGACATTTTAGTCATTTTTAAGAGACATATTAAATTCGATTCTATCTGGGAAGCCTTCCCAAGTCACTCCCAGACACCCATCTTTTCTCTGAACTTCGACAACACCTTCCACCTAATCTGCCTTTGAACATCAGGTTCTGGCTTGCAGTGTTATTGTTGTTTTCAGATGACTCTTCAACTTCCTGAAATGGTTTTTCAGGTAGCCCTTGGCTAGTTAGCAGACAGCCTTTCCAGAGATGTCTGTGCATAGCTTCAGTGGATGACTGTTATATTCTTGTTTCTTAGCTGTGCTCTCCTTTTGTTGCAGAAGAGAAGAATGCACTTGCGCGCGCGCGCGTGCGCGCGCACACACACACACACACACACACACACACACATACACACACACACACACACACACACAGAGAGAGAGAGAGAGAGAGAGAGGCAACCTGAGAGGCTTTTGCAGCTTCTCATCTTGTGTTGTCAGACATACTACAACATCCGAGGAACTTAATTTATTTTCCTATCTCCTCAAAAAAATCTATAGTGTCTAGTAACTTATAAAATGTAGTAAATGATTAGAAGCGAGCTACATGTAATTGTTCTGCAGCAAGCTTTAAACAAACACATAAATTTCCATGCCTGTTCTTATTGGATTTTCTGACCAGTTGGGATTGATTTTGGATCTCATTGAAATGTAAACTGTTTAATAAAGTGGCTTCCAAGGACTTTAAGGACAGAAAAGTAGACCTCGTGATAATAAGGTGGTCTTCTCTCTGGGGAGGCCCACCTCTCTGATAGAATGGTTCTGCATTATGTATTTTTTTTCCAGCCAAAGAGTGACAGTTATACTGTCACTAAACTGCCACTTCACTTTCCTTCAAAAAGTCAAGGCTTTAGCTGGGTTCAGGGGCATTGGTATGGCAAGAACATTAGCCTCCTCTTATGGTATAGTTAAGATCTTCATGATCAAATGCTCATTAACGGTTTTCATGTGACATCATGTACCCCTTTTCACGTGACATCCCAACACTGTTGAGACTGAATTAAAGCTCAATTCCAGCCACTTGGTCTTAAAAAAAAAATAATCCCTCTGGAACTGGAGAGATGGCACAATGATTAAGAGCACTGGCCTCTTTTCCAGAGGATCCAGGTTCAATTCCAACAGCCACAAGGCTGCTCACAACTGTCTGTAACTCCAGTCCCAGGAGATCCAATACCTTCTTCTAGCTTCCTGGGCACTGCACACATGGTTACACAGACATACATGCAAGCAGAACACCCATACACATGAAATAATACAAATCAAAATTAAAAAAGAGACTAGCTCCATTGTGCATGGCCAGCTTGTTCAGAGGTTGGAGCAGATGTCCACCCAGTGCATGCAAAGGTGGCTGCAGAATGTGTGGGGACATCATTGCAAAGGCCACCGGTGTCTCTTCCAGATCTGACCAGCAGGATCACACCATGCACAGCAGCGCCTTCAGCCTTGCGGGGAGTTTTCCTGCCAGATTGCAAGCTCATACCTGAGCTGGACTGAGCCAGCTTTCTTTTATATCATTTTGTTACTTTCCAGAGTGTTATAAAGTGTTATGAACTGATAAGTCTGCATTGTTATTATCGACAGCTTACTTGCTAAAGCTGGCTGTATAAGAAATGACTAATGAGCCCAAAGAGACAAATGTTAGGGCCAGCGTAAGCGACAGCTTTGCAAGGCAAACTGCCCTGCGTATCAGGAGGGGAGTCACTGGATTTCCCTGTAATGTGGATCTATAGAGATGGAAGAGTGTGTGTTCCTCACTACTCTTAGAACAAAGATTTGCAGAGACATGAGTCTGTGCGTTGAGGTTCCTTAGGGGCAAGGCCTGATACTGCAGACCACTGTGGGAACTCATGCTGAAGATGCAGGCACTGCTGCTTTCAGGGGTTGGAGATGGGGTTAGGATTCAGAGTTATTGAAGAAAAAAAAAAAAGAATTTAAAGGCATGTACCTTGAGTTTAGACACAGTTTCAGGTTCAGGCTGTGTCACAACTGTATGACGTTAAACAGGAAATCGATTCTCTGTAACCCCAGGTTCTACACTGGCTATAGGTACACTGACGACTTGCTTGCATGGGACAAGGCTGATGCTTTTCTCATCATTTCCCCCCAAACACTGCAAGGTTACAGCCACTTACACATTTCCTCCTAATTAGGTATTATAGTCATTTAGAGGTATATATATGTATATACAATGCCAAGGCTATTCATTTCATGTAAGAGACTTGGGCACCTGGAGTCTGACACCCTGAAGAGGAGGAGGGCCCTGGAGCTGAGGGACACCTGTGTCATCCCGAGTCAGGTTTTCTGCATCTGGGGTAGGATGGGTTTTTACACACGGTGCAGTGTTGCAAGAGTTAGAAAACAGAATGGAGGGATGGTATATAGTATAGTCTTGACACATAGGGAATGCCCAAAAATAGGAACTGTCTTTCTTTTTTTTTTTTTAATTTTTTTAATAAAAAAAATCAGTGGTGCATTAGAGTTTGGATTTAATGACTTTTATTTTAGTGACTCATGTAGCTACTTTAATAAAGTGTTTTTATACATAAAATGAAATGTAAAATTGAGCATAGAAGTGTGACATTCATTTTTTTTTCTTCTTCATTTAAATGTGCTTAGAAAACCTCTCAATTCAGACCATGGGTATCAGCAAGAGGTCACATATAACTTTTTTGCAACCATCTTAATTTCAAGGTGAGGACCAAACAAGAAGGGACATCCTCAAGGACTGGTTTCTCACACCCAAACTACAGATGGTATATTCTTGGTCTAGATAGAAGTGAATAATACAGTTGGACTAAAGAACCACTAACAGCATGCGGTAGGTTGGAGAGATGACTCAGCAGTGAAGAGCACTGGCTGCTCTTCCAGAGGACCTGTGTTCAGTTCCCAGTTCTCCCATGGCAGCTCACAACTGTCTGTAATTTTAGTTCCAGGGGATCTGATCCTTCTGTTTTCTGTGGGCACCGGGCATGCACATGGCACACATACATACATTCATACATGCATACATTCAGGAAAAAAAAGACTCAAACACCTTAAATGAAAATAAATAAATCTGAAGCATAAAAACAAGTAGCAAAGGGAAGAAAACATCTGCATTGTGTGTAATAAATAAGGAGTTGGTAGCTTTAAAATAGCTATAAAACATAACAGCTGTAAACTGTAGAATACAAAAGTATATTGATTTTTAAATCAATAAGGAAAACATAAGGTGCCAACAGGAAAATGAGCCAAGGCTGCAAACAGCCCATCCACTAATGAAGAACGATGACTGGCCTGTGGGCTTATGACAAGCTGGTAATACCACTATTAATCCAGGAAACGCAAATGATGCAACTTTTTTTTCACTGAAATGGCGGCTGCTGCCCTCCCTCTTTTCCTTCCTTTTCATTTCCTCCTCCTTCTTCCTCCCATCCTCTTCCTTCTTTACATTCGATGTTTGAGGTTGATGAATTTCAGGCATAAAGTAAAGAAAATATTCTGTAAGAATTTTTTTTAAACTTAAAAATTGTGCTTCCTTTCTGACACAAACAAACAAACAAAAACAGCAAACAAACAAAACAAACAGATAAAACCCTCAAAAATCTCATTCCTGTTTTTTTTTGGGGGGGGGGGAAAGAAACTAAATGAACAAAACATAAGGAACAAATCCCATTCCTGGGATTTTTCTCCTTTTTGGTTGTTTTTTTGGGGGGGGGACTAAATGGACAAAAATAATATTTGTACAAAGATGTTTGGGGCAGGAAGTTTAGGAATAACCAAATTTTGGATAAAATAGGATTGATTGATGCTGGCTGGATGGCACACACCTGTCATCTTAACCACTCTTGAGGTGAGGCAAGAGGATCTTGAGTTTAAGGTCAGTCTGGAGACTTTATGGGACTGTGTGTCAAATAAAACAACAACAACAACAACATAAAGGACTGGGGATAAAATCGGTGGTAGAACTCTTGTTGAGCTTGTGTGAGCCCTGGAACCATCTCTAGTAACACTCTAAGAAAGTAAACCAGAACAAAAGTGCCACAGGGCAGGTGAAATGAAGGAGGGGACATATTCACAATATACTATGATGCTTTAAAAAAAATGAAATGCTGTTACATTTGTTGATATGAAAAAGAGGTTCTAATTTTTTAAAAAAATGCATCAAAGTCATTGATAAAGCAGAAGTGCTAACTTGTGGCTGACAGGATGAGGAAAGAGGAGTGCAGTATTTATAACCTACTCTTAGACCATCAGGACGGAACCTCATAGAGTTTAGACCCTTAACTCTGACACTGCTGAGTTCGAATCCTGCAGAGGAAGTGAGCCGGCAGTGGTTATTCAGCCAGCTATGCTGAGAGAAGCTGAACAAGATTCCTCATGGCTTCTATCACAGCTTGGACAGAAACCTCGAGAAGCTTCCTTGGTGTCCTGGTTAGTGTGAGGTCAAAGTAACACAAAGTTATCTGGAAAGCGGGATCTCAGCTGTGAAAATGCCCCCAATTCGATGGCCTGTAGGCAAGGCTAGAGGGCATTTTCTTGATTAATGGTTGGTGTGGGAGGGTTCAGCCCACCATGGGTGATGTCATCCCCGGGACAGGTGGCCCTGGGCTGTGTAAAGAAATCAACTGAGCATGCCACAGGGGAAGGGGACAGTAGCAGTGTTTCTCTGTGGTCCCTGTTTCAGTTTCTCCTTCTCGATTCCTGCTTTGTGATCCTGCCTTGGCTTCTTTCAATAGAACATGACCACAATTTGTAAGCAAATAAACTAAAAGCAACACGGGGTTATGGTCTTCATCACAGCAATAGAAAAAAAGTGGCAAAGCAATAGAAAAGCAAACTAAGGGGCATTTTATCACATGCCCCTGCTTTGCTCTTTTTCCTATTGCTTTGCCACTTTGTCCGGTCTTCATTAACTACAGGCACACTTGTCCTCTTGGCTTTGTTGAGAACAGAGGACATAAATTATAAATTGCCGTATTTCTTTGCAACCGGATACTTTATATAAGACCCTTAATTAAGTTTGCCAAGAATATTTGTCTCTATATTCTGTTTGGCTGGCTTAGTTTTCCGTCTGTATGTGGGCTTAGCATGGCATACAGATTTTGAAACCTTACTGCCTGGGTTTCAATTTACTGTGTGATGCTGCAAATACTATGTAACTCCTCTGTTCTTCACTATCCTCTTCTGAATAACAGGGATACCAATAGGGTCTAATCCACGGGTGTTACGAAAATTAAATTACCATAAACAGGGTTTTTTTTTTCTTTCTTAATCAAGGTAAGAAATTTCTGAGCCACATATATATGGACACATTTCCACAGGAAAAAAATTCTCTACAAACAAAATTCCTCTCTTTCTTATTTCTTTTTTTTTCTTCCCTCTTTCTTATTTCAATCCAACCCTGAGGAATGTTTTCCTATGTTAGACTCTTGTGCCTTAGGGTCTAGTATTGTTGACCTTGTCATAGTTCCCCATAACAAATATACTCATGCAAGTTAAATAAATATGTACTCTGAATAGCAACTTTTCCTCTGAATTATCATTACAACATTGGCTAAAATCATCTTATGTCTCCTTGGGTAGAGACAGGGGCCATTATGATAAAGAAGGTGGTGTCACCCTGATCCTGTACTACTTAGGATGTTTAGCTCAATTTTTTCTTATTACCCTAATCTTTCTTATCTTTGAGGACAGAGTCCTGTAGGTCAGAAGTCCATTTTCAAGTGGATTACCTGAAACTGGTTGGGTCATTCGCATGATGAATGATACATGCCTAGTGCTGTGACAGTTGACAAATTGTCATGGAAGGATCAATGAAAAGAGAAAAAAGTTAAGTCCCAAATTCTTGGAAAACCCCAATATTCTCAGAAAACTTGAAAGCCCTTCCCCCTTTAACCTCTCTCTACTTTTAATTTATTTTACTCTTTATACGATTAATAACCTCCTGACCCCTTGTGAGCTGAGAAGTTGATCTGAGAGTTTCTCTTATGCCTTTTCTATTCTCAGCCAAGAGTGAAAGTTTTTTTTTTTTAAACTATTAGAAAACTTTTATTAGAAAACAGTAGCACACATCCATTTGTGTGTGGTCAATGACTACTGTCATTATTTTTTAAATTTTATTTTATTTTATTAATTACACTTTAGTCACTTTGTATCCCCCCGATAAGCCCCTCTCTCCTCCCCTCCCAGTCCCACCCTCTCTCCCCCTTCTTCACGAATGCCCCTCCCCAAGTCCACTGATAGGGGAGGTCCTCCTCCCCTTCCTTCTGATCTTAGTCTATCAGATCTCATCAGGAGTGGCTGCATTGTCATCTTCTGTGGCCTGGTAAGGCTGCTTCCCCTTCAGGGGGAGGTGATCAAAGAGCAGGCCAATCAGATTATGTCAGAGGCAGTCCCTCTTACCATTACTATGTAACCCACTTGGACACTAAACTGCCATGGGCTACATCTGTGCAGGGGTTCAAGTATCTAGCCTTGTTGGGTGCGAGAAGGACTTAACAAGTTTCCAAACTTGTTGAGAACTGGAAGAACAGGAAAGTCACAAAGTTTGTGCTGGAAATCAGCCATTTCAGAATAAGTCTTGCGAGAGGTGAATTACAGCTCCAATTCTTCATTTCCTTGTAGGTATCGGTACCTTAGGACACCAGTGCTTCTCTGATGGCCACAGGAAGACCAGGCACCAGGCAATAGCTCCCTCCAGGTCGGTCCCAAAGAAGATTACAGAACTGAGCTGTCCCAGCTAGGGCTCACCATAAAGATGCAGGGCCCCAGATGAAAATGTGAAGCTCTAGAAGCCTAGAAGTTATCATCTCCTTCCTTCAGCTTATACCTGGGATGGGGAGAGAGGTGATGAAAAGCCGCTAAGAGGCTGGAACCTGCATGCTGAGACATGCTTTGTACCTGGCTCATAGGTACCTGTCTGTAGCAGGAATGGCTACTGCTTTGCCAGTTCTGTAATCACTGAGGTCCCCTTGCCCAATCTCCTCTCTCCTTCAGAAGCAGAGTTCACAGGATCAGTGACTTAACACCCTGAGCAGACACTTCAGATATTTTGGAGATGAAGAAGGCAAGACCATGAATAAGAGGAGGTTCTAAACCCCTGGAATTATATCAGACTTTATTTACAGAATACTCTAAGTCAAATGTGGGCTCCATACAAGAGCAGGGCCCAGACCACATGATGAGTAGCTAAGTTTAGCCTACCCGAACACACCCTGTGTCCTCTGGAGTGACTCCACCTGTCTCTCAGTTACAATGAGAATAAATGATAGCAGTTGGAAGCCACAGAATTTTGTGTGGTTTGATCAATAGCTTTGTTGTAGCAACAAAGGTAAATGATACAGATTATATTCACAGAGCAGTGGTGCCTGAGGCAAAAGGGTTCCAATTCTAGACCTGCACAGGCAGCTTAAAGACATTTAAAACAAGAAGGGGAATGTCTGGGAATATAGCCTACTGGTAAGGCGCTTGCTTGTCATTCAGGAGGCCCTGGGTTTTATCCCTCCAACATTTCAAATTAAAAAAAAAAATGAAAATTGCACTCAGCAATCTAAACTTGCCCTTCTAACAATCATTCTCACCCATTAACCCTCATAGAGTCTGCATACCCTCAAGTGCACACAGACCTTAGCTTGAGGACTTCTGGAGAAGGACTTTTGTCTAGAGACAAAAAGGCTCTGGAATTTGGAGGAAGTGTGTGAAACAAATGAAAGGGAAAGGGCTTATGGACAGCTCCAGGACCCTAGAGCTGACCACAGTGGTGGAAGAGTAAGTTCATACATGACTGTGAAAGACAGCGTCAGGTATACAGACTGGAGAGTGGAGATGTGATGGCATTGCTGAGTGAGAAGCCTTTGATACCCAGATGGATTAGATGGCACCCATTAAGGACAGTGCCATCTAGTGGGTTATGCACATAGGCCTGGGTGACCTGGCTGGACTCTCATCTTTATTTACAGAATACTCTAAGTCAAATGTGGGCTCCATACAAGAGCAGGGCCAGACCACATGATGAGTAGCTAAGTTTAGCCTACCTTCATCCTTATTTGTGGAGAAGACATGGACCTGCTGTGTATCTTCTGGGGTCCTGTTTCTCCTCATCTATAGGGGACATGAAAGTACCTATTCTACAGTTTCTTCTGAGGACCATTTAGCTAATCCATGGAAAAGGATTAGCATCTTGTCAGCATCTGACAAATATTAGTTGTTATTATGCATGGTATTGAGAGTTAGGTTTCTTATGGCTGCAATAGGAAGTTGACATGACCTGGATAGCTTGAAACATATCATCTCATCCCTCCAGAGACCAGAAGGCTGATATTATAATGTCAGAAGGATGTGCTTCTTTGAAGCCTCAAAGGTGATTCTATCTTTGTCTCTTCCAGCTCCAGAGTTACATCACAGTAGTTCCTTTTCTGTGGCCCCACTGCCTTCTCCTCTTCTGACTCTCTAATCTCCCTGATTCCTTGAGGTAAAGACATTTGTATTGGGTGTAGAGATGAAACAGTATCCTGTTCAAACTTACTCCGTGAAACTATGGTGTTCCGTCCGTGCCTTTTCCTGAGCAACTCCATTAAAACAAATGAAAACAAACAAGCAAATAGCAGTCAGCTTTATTTCTATTGTAAATGCTGAGGCAGAGTGACTCTCCCTTGTGTCTATGTGCAGCTAGATACCCACAGCTTGTCTAGCACAAACCACACCACAGAGTGATAGCTAACTTATACAAACAAAATATCAAACTGAGTCATGATCACATGGACACCTAGATGTATCAAAATCACTTTGGAGAGGATCAAATGAATCTATAATGGCCCATGGCCACATCTATCAGGCAAAGTTACAAATACTTGGTGGATTACAGCTAATAAAACAGACACAATAGGGAATCTGTTGCTATTCTGACGTTAGCAGAATGCACAATTGTGTTTCAGCTACATTCCTGACACAGAACACACTCAGCATTAGATTTAGGGACCATCTGGGACAATCCACAATGACTTCCTCACCCTCAGATCCTTAATTACACCTGCAGAGACCCTTTGTCCAAATAAGGTCATGTCCATCGTTTTTAAGAATTAGGGAGCAGAACTGTCTTTGTGGAGGCCAACTACGAGTGCGCTGGAAACCCGGATGTCAACTGTTTTACCTTTATGTCTATTGCTGTGATAAAATACCCCGGACAAAACACATAGAGAAAAATGTTCATTCAACTTACAGTTTCAGCTCACCATCCATAACTGAGAGGAGGTCCAGCTGTAACTTTGAAGCATCTGGTTACATCTCTATTCATGAGTAAAGAGAAATTACTGCTATGCTACCTACTTTCAGGTTTTGCTCAGCTAGCCTTTTCCTCTTGTATACAGTTAAGGGCCTAGCCTAGAGAATGGTGCTGCCCACAACAGACTGGGTCTTCCTACCTCAATCTTTGCAGGTAAATGGTGGTATCTGGAAAAGATCATCCTGAGTGAGCTATCCCAGAAGCAGAAAGATGCACACGGTATATACTCACTCATATAGACATATAATATAGGGTAAACATACTAAAATCTGTACACCTAAAGAAACTAATCAAGAGGGAGGACTCTTGCTAAAATGCTCAATTCCTATCCAGAAAGGCAAAGAGGATGGACATCAGAAGAAGGAGAAAGAGGGAACAAGTTAGGAGCCTGCCACAGAGGACCACTGAAAGCCTCTGCCCTGCAGACTATCAATGCAGATGCTGAGACTTATGGGCAACCTTTGGGCAGAGTGCAGGGAACCTTTTGAAAGAAGTGGGAAACAGTAAGATCTGGAGAGGACAGGAACTCCACAAGGAGAGCAATAGAATAAAAAAATCTGAGCACAGGGGTCTTCTCTGAGACTGATACTCCAACCAAGGACTATGCATGGTGATAACCTAAGACCCCTGCACAGATGTAGCCCATGGCAGTTCAGTATCCAATTGTGTTCCATTGTAATAGGAACAGGGACTGTCTCTGACATGAACTGATTGGCCTTCTCTTAATTACCTCCCCCTGAGGGGGAAGCAGCATTACCAGGCCACAGAAGAAGACAATGCAGCTACTCCTGATGAGACCTAATTGACTAGGATCAGAAGGAAGGAAAAGAAGACCTCCCCTATCAGTGGACTTGGGGAGGGGCATGTATGCAGAGGGTGGAGGAAGGGAAGGATTGGGATGGAAAGAGGGAGGGAACCACAGGGGGGATACAAAGGGAATAAAGTGTAATTAATAAAGAAAAAATGTAAAAATAAATTAAAAAAAAAGAATTCAGACAATTCCCCACAGACATACCCATAGACCAACCCTTCAACTGAGGCTTTCTTGGATTCTTGACATTTATGATTAATCAATACATAAGCACAGCAGAAGCTTTACTGACAGAAGTTCCTGCAGAAGAGAAGGTCCCTGGAATGGTAACAATGTGTGGAATGGAAGAGGGAATATAGGAGGTGGCATTTTCTAACTCCAAGAACAGTGGTTTGCTCTTATCAATGAACTGTGACAGGAAGCTCAAGGCAGACTCCTCACCAATAACTTCAGAGAAGTTACCTGAAGAAAATGACTGAAGGCTGGGTGATCACATCAGTTACTGGTTTCCATTGACAATATATAATAGTTTACTGCTGTCATTGTCCATGACTACAGAGAAATTGTTCTGTATTTTTTTAAATAAAGACATTTGTACATTCTTGATATTGAGTACAAGAACAATATACCAGTGTCCTGATTTCAAGTTAAAACACTGAGGCATTTAGAGTACAATTACGTTACAGTCAGGATACTAGTACTTATATCACCAGATGAGATGTTCAGAAGCAGCCTCTCTGTGGAACAAGAATAATTGCATACAAAATAGAGAAGTAGCCAATTATGTGGCAACCTTTGTATAATAAAATTTTGTTTAAAAAAATAAAACTAGTCATTAGAGCATGAAAGGGCAGAAACGGTGGTAGAGGATAATGAGACTACTTCATAACTATTGGGAAGGTGGGAAATATTGCCTGCCCCTCTCCGGTGTGCTGGATTTGACAGAATACCTTCAAGCAGAGCTCTCTGTAATGGCTTTGCCCAGGGAACACCAGGTATTACCCAGGGCAATGTGAAGCCACTGAGTGGAGAGCAGTATGTGACAAGTTCAAAGCTGGATGAGTGTAGCCAGCACAGGAGGCTTCAGACACATGGAGTGAGAAAGCTGCCAGAGATCGGAGGCTTCCAGGATGCCATGGCAGAACACCCAGTATCCTCACTCCCTTCTGTCTACCTCACTGCTCTTGAGTTAACCTCCTGGGGCTAGCTCCTCAAACCGATCTATCCTTTGAAGGCTTCTTCTTCATGCAAGCTTCATGGACAGCTGGGTGGGTCTGTTTCCAGTACCTGAAGAGTAGCTGAACGTTTCCTGTTCCCTGCCCCTCCCCGTCTGTAATATCATCATGCAGTTCTTATAGGTGAAAGTGTGACTTTCTTTTCTTTTCATAGTTGGAACACTATCTGTCAAAGTGCTTAAATATATCTACTCAGCCTTTTCTCTGCTTCGTCACACAAGACCACTGTGTTAATAGGAGGATGTAAATCAACTCTGAAGGGAGTGATTAAAGTTTACGGATAATTGTGCTATCAATTGAGATAAGTTATCACACGTTATTTGCATATGTAAGGCCACCCTAGGAATAATCTGGCTTCTCCCTTTTTGAATTAATATTTGGAAAGAAGAGAGCAATTAAACTATTCCAGAGAGGGAAATTTGCCAAGTTCCAATGACAGTAGTTGGCTTTGTTTGAAGTTCTGAAGAGAAATTAAGCATAGCACCAGATAGGTCAGGAGAAATAGAAGGACATTTGGAGCAAGAATAGTCCTTAGACTTGATTTTCAACCTTTTATTTGTGAGGGGTGAATGTCATAGATCCTTTAGAAGATCTGTTCTTCCCTGACAAACACACATAAGCACATGAAGATTTCCCATATACCCCTGCAGTGTATTCTTCCCCGAAGCTCACTCACAAGGTTCTGAAGGGACCTGGGAAGCCAGCAGAGCTTTGGGGAAGGCATACTCAGAACACTGGGACTGCAAGCTCAGTTGGGACAGATGGTTGATAGACAAGAAGAGTCTGTGGAAGGAAGCCATGAATATACCCTCTGGCCTCACATGTTATCCCTTTTACCACCAGGTTTAGAAGCTGTATAGCCAAGCCACGCTTTCCTGTTAGCTTTGCATTGGTCACACTCTGAATCTGAGTCACAAGGCTGAGAGTTGTCTAAAATATTTCTCAGAAACTTGGAGGTTAGCTCTAACCAACTGAAAGAATCAGCTCTTCCCCTGACCCCACACAAAGGATCAATGGGAGACTTGACTTCAGGAAGCCAGAACTGTACCTCCATTAGAGCATGCTAAGGCAGCTTTCCCTGGACAGTGTCTTAGAAGAACCATGGGCTGTGACCAAGCATGTGTGCTCCCTTTTCCTTGGATCTCCAGTGAGCTCTCTCTACACCTTGGAGAATCCTGCTTCTTTACATAAAGATTCCCACACTGTCTTCAAGGAGACTAGCCCTCACATCTCCACTCAGTTGGCTGTCTCTAGAAAGAGCTCCTTTTCTCACCAAACCAATTATTTCAATGACTGGTGCCTTGCTAGGCAATGAGTCTGATTCAGTAACAGCTGGGGAGCATGGCAGAGAGGCTTAGATGCTAGGGCAAGGGGTTACTGCTGTGTTTTGTTTTGTTTTGTTTTGTTTTGTTTTGTTTTAATCAGGGATGAGAGATGCTAAATATTTTGGGAAGAATGCCTACTGAAGAACCAGGAAGCAACCCTGGATCTTGGGTCATAACATCTTTATAGCTTTACTATCTCATCTTGTATAATGGAGATAACAGGACCTTGGCTTCCTATTTGACGGGGGCATTCTCAGCGGGAGAACAAATTGAGATAGGGAAGTAAAGGTATTTCTGAAAAAACAAAACAAAACAAAACAAAAAAAACAACAACAACAACAAAAAACCTTCCAGGTCACTAAAGGACAAATTGGTGTTTTAAGAACATTAATTAGGATGAAATTTGATAGGGTACTCACTCAAAACCCTAAACTAGAGGGGAGGAAACTTTTAGTGTGGTTTGACATGATTACTCAAGGCAAGAGAATGAGAAAATCTGCAGATAGATAAAAATGGCAACCAGGTTGTGAGAATACATCATTTCTGAAGCACAGAGAAACAGCCCTGGCAGACCACTGCCTTTGAATATGAATAGAAAGGCCCAGGGTGAGGTAGGGAAGAAATCAATCCCGAATGCCCCTGGATTCTTCCATGTCTTCCCCCACAACAAACCAGATGGTGAATAAATTAGAGTCTCTGTGAATTATGTAACATTACATTTTATGACCAAGTCAAATTGATGTCTCCTGCCTGGGATGTGCTAATGATTGGATCTATTGGGAACAGCTTAGATGATCCGCACTATGGACTTGTGGGAAAGGGTTTGGCAAATCATCGCAGGCAAAGACACCAGCCAGAAACAGCATTTGTCATACCAGATAGAAGGACTGCAATCTTTGAGTGGGAAAATTCACCTCTCTTTTCCCCTGAAAACTGCCTAGTATGCTGGACATTTGCTGTATCCTATGTCAATGAATGACTGTTGCTTGCTCAGGGTATATGAGCTTCTGTCACATTTCAGTTTGGTGCTATTACTCATAAGGGTAGTGTTAGCAACACTTAATAGGACCTGTTGGGACCTCCAAAGGTCAGATTTTTGGAAGAAGACAGGAGAAACTGACTCATCTTCCCCATGGGAGAAAGAAGATATTATTAGAGGTAGAAAATCTACTACACATATGAACCAAGTGAGGTCATCCCTGTAGTGCACTGAGAGAGCCTATTGTTTGGGGCTCTAGAGTGACCTTGATATCTTAAAGCCAAATTATAAACTAGCTAAAAAGTGAATTGGATTCACTTTTGATAATTGCTCCTCCCCCAAACTCCTGTAGCTAATCTGCACTTATTATTTAAGATGCAGCCAAAACAGCGCCTCCTTCAAGAAGGCGCCTGAAGGCCCTAAGGAGCTCCTTTACTCCTTCCTGGGCATTCTGTCATTGCTCTGATCCATGCCCACTCATTTCTGTGTTTGTGCATGTGCACGTGCAAGTGTGGAGAACAGAAGGCCACTTTGGATATTCTTCCTCAGGTACTGTCCACTTTTCTTTTGGGACAGAGTCAGTAGAAGCCTAGAACTCATCCAGTAGGCTAGCTGACTGGCTACTGAGCCCCAGGCATCTATCTAGTCACCCGTTTCTGTCTCCCAGTGCTGAGATCACCAGAACATCACCTCACGGACTGTTTTTGCTTTTGTTTTAATATGGCCTCTGGGTACTGAACTCAGGTCCTTATGCTGGCAAGGAGGCACTTTACCACCCTGTTGCAGGATATTTGAGCACACTGTGAATCCTGAAATTGTCTTGTGTGCTGGAAAAACCTGTCTCTAGTTGTGATGGGGCTAAGCCCTAGCACACACCTTTAATCCGAGAGCTTTCTGCTCAAATTAAATAAAATCGAACATGAATCTCCAATTCATGGTGCACATGCTGTGGCATAGCTATATGGTCATCAGAATGAACAACCACCAACTGCCAGATAAATGGCAAAGATGTGTGGTCATGGGAGGCATGAATGGAAATGGCAGAGCTTAGCAAAGACATCAAATTTTATGCAGCTCATAAGGGCAAGAGAGACAACAACATCTGAAAATAGTGAAATGGTGGATAAATTGGCATCATGTTTAATTAAGACTGGAAAATTAAAATTTGCCAAGCAACAAATCAGCCAGAATGATAGATTACACATCCAAAAAACTAGAAAGTTTATCCCTAACACTAAAATTTAAGGGGAAATGAAGAACCAAATTAAACCAGGACAATTCTATGAGAATAACTGTTACAAGGAATCCATAGCCAGGCAGTGGTTTGTACCTTTAATCCCAGTAGTTTCAAAATTTGAAAATAATTTTTAAAAAAAAATTTCATTTGAAAGAGAATACTTTTTCTTTTGCCAAAGAACATTTTTGCGCTAGAAAAGATATTACCTGCCAAAAAATGACTCCTCCATCCCGAATTGGGGTTTGGGTAGGGTTTTGCTCTTATATTTCTAGGAAAAAAAAACATCCAACTAAAGAATCCAGAGACCACTGGACAAGTGAAACATCTGAAGAAAAAGGACAGAAAATGTCCAAAGAAAAAGAGTGAAGTGGCCAACTGGTACTGTTGCCCTCTACATTTGTAAGTGGTAAATGGTCTTTTTGGGGTCCTGATACAATTAAAACTTAAAGCTGGCCTTGGCGTTGAAGCATGGCTCTCTCCTTCTCTAAACATTCACATGACTGTAAAAGGAAATTTCAAAATCTCTGTCTCATATCAGAAGAGCCACTTGGTATGGGATAGTGGAAAACAAACATTAAGGGAGTATTCTATTGCCACTAATCTCATAATCTTTTAGTTTTCATTTGACTCTAAAACATTTCTTAAGGTATAAATAATATCTCAAACTCTACAAGTCCTCCAGAGCCATGGCTTTGAGGAGATCTATGCCATTTCATTGTAAGAATTTTCCATGATTTTTCTTAGTCTACTTGCAGTGTTTCTGGATTGTAAAAAGTATTACAGTGCACATATTTGCAGGCTTTGAATTGGTTCCTCTGCAGTCTGAACTCGTTGTACTATTCTGATTCTGGGCCTGGATGATATATGGCAGCATATTTTGCATTCCTTGGATTCAGCCTGGTTTTTGGAATGTGTCCTAGTTAGGTTTCTATTGCTGTGATAAAAACACTGACCAAAGCCAGCCTGAGGAGGAAAAGGTCTATTTGCCTTGCATATCTCAGGTCATAGAACACTAAAGGAAGCCAAGGCAGAAATTAAAGGTAGGAACCTAGAAGTATACAGTCTGCAAGCCTCACAGCTTCCTTCCAGACAGACTGAAGCACTTGTTAAATCTCCTTCTTTCTCCTTGTTCCTCACTGTCCTGTCTTCTCCCAACCTGGCATCATGCCCATCTGTTCTGTCCCCCATCCCCTGAAGACTTCACAGAGAGAAAAGGCAGGGTGGAGGGGTGGGGATGAGTGGGGGGCATCTCATCATCATTGGTAGGCACTTGCTCTGGGAGCAAGGATATTCTGTGACAATTGAAAATGGAACCACTTGATCAGGGCATGGTCTCACCCGCCTTTAATCCCAGCACTCAGGAGGGAGAGGCAGGCATCTCTGAGATCAAGACAAATCTGGTCTATAGAGAGAGATTCAGAATAGCCAGGGCTAAACAGAGAAACTGTGTCTCAGAAAATCAGAAAAGGAGAACAAGAAGGAAGAGGAGAAGGAGAAGGAAGAAGAAGAGGAGGAGAAAGGAGAAGAAAAGGAGGAGAAAAGAAAGGATAGAAGGAAGGAAACAAAATGGTACCACCCCAAGGTGATGTGAGATGGCTGCGAATGGTATAAATAAAATTCTTCACATAAAAGACACTTTTCCAGTACTGTAAAACATCAAAGGTGATAGGTCCCCTTTTTACTGCAAGGTACATTTATTTTCCAGCCCAGTGGAACTTGGGCCTGTATGTGATTCACAAAAGACCACAGCCGCCCATTCTTCCTGATTTGTGCAGCTCTGTTTGCTACCTAAACATAGGGGAAGCTTGTAATTTAAATTCCTGTTCCCTCTGCTCTCCTGGCTGGCCACTTCAGAGGATGAACCTTCTCTCTATGGGTTTGGCCTGGTTGTAGCTACAATTCCTGGATGTGGGGGCAGGGGTGTAAGTGTCCACAAGGTCTAGGCATTTGGGTATGTCATCTGTATTGGCTTCCACCAAAAATAGAAGCTTGTATCATCTATCTAGGAAAGGTCTTTTCTATGTAGAGTCCTCTATAGAATCCTTGGAATCTAGGATGCCAAACAGCTCTCTGGCACTTCTGGGCTCCTGCCATGTGAGTGACACTTGTACCTCTTGCTTCTCACTGGTTTTGACAGTGGCCCAGGGCTGGCACTCACTCTGGCTGTGTTGTTGCCTCTCCACACCTGCTGCAAGGTGGCAACCACCCCTCCCTCCTCCATTCCACAGCTGGTGAGCCTGAGGTACCACCTCTGTGTTGAAGGCAGATCAGAAATGGTGAATCAGATTACAGAAGTGGGTCAGGCAGGTGGCCAGTGAGGCGTGTTCTGTGCCAAAGCGGTGGATCAGAAGCCTGCCAGGACGTCTCAGTTCCCCTTTCGATTTCACTGCAGTAGCAGCTGCAGCATGTTTCCAGATACGTGCTTGATGATTCTAGATGCCAGAATAAAGAAGCAGGGGAAGGGCTCTGTGAGTCAGGTCTGGAGAATAACACCCACCTCCACACACACAAACACACATAAGAATGAGTCCTCAAACTCAGCTCACAGTCACATTTGGGAGGCAGTAACGTACCACATAATGACACACGAGAGTGGCATTTTGCTGCAGGAAGATCATTGAGTCACTCTGAGAGAGTGAGTAAAGGCTTCAGGGAGGAGGTGGATACAATTTTACCTGGTGAGCAAGAGCATGGAACATTCTTGTTAGAGGAAATGGGTGGGAGGGTCTTTGGTATCACCCACAATCTGCTTCAACACCCTTCAGGGCCATGCTCAATTAGCATCCTAAAGTAAAAATAACACATTTTGGCAGAGAAATTCCCAGAGGCTAGACAGCATTCTGGAGCCTGGAAAGGCATGTGGAAGAGTCCAGATGAAGCCAACAATCAGGCCAGTCAGTTCGCATAGCTCATCTCCCCCAGGCTCTCCCTCTGCATCTATTCCATCTTTGATAGCCCACTCCATTTCAGCTCCTCACTGTTCTTGCCCTACATAGAGTTCTCTCTGTGTGTCCTTCCTCTTTCCTTTTATGTTCTCATTTCCCAGAGAACAAAGTCTGGCCTGGTTTGCAGAGTCCCCGGGCTTCAGCCTCCAGAGAGATGAGCGTGTTCTAAGTTATCTGACAGCCATGTCTTTACCCTTCCTCTCTTCCTTCTACTGTCCATCAGAATTCCCTCACCAGAAACTTTGTTTTTCCCTAAAATTCCCCTTTCTATGTATGTTCCCTCCCTCTATTTTATGGCATCTCAATAATTAATAATCCTATTGGGTTTTTTTCCTAAGCGAATCTACATAACTAATATATTTGTACTCAGAGTGCTATTAATGTCCCTTCGCATCCTAAAGTGATTAGTGCTTTGGAGGTGATTGTTTCATAGCTTGTTATTACTCTATTTTCAAATGGTCCTACTCTGGATTATGAGTTATTGTAGACAGTGTTCTAATTGCAGAGAACAGGGGAGAGCCTGGTGCCCTGAACACCTGCCTAACAGAGAAAAATGATACCTCAATCCTATTGCAACCTAGTCTTCTCTAAATATTTCAAACACAAATGAAAGAAGAAAAGTGACCCAAGTTAATAAAAAATTCAACCAACAATCGAATTCTTTATGCACAAATCTCCAAACAAAAACATAACATGAAAAACCTAGACAACAGATCTTTCAAAATCTGCCAACTCTTAAATAATGCCTCGTAATAAGAGTGACTTAGAAGAAATTAATAAAAATAAAAGAATGATAAAAGTTTGTTCAAGAAATGAAAGATGACAATGCATGCCTTAAAATTCTACACAGAAGGATGAAGGAGATGAGGCAGTGGATATAGAATATGAACATGAAATTCAACCAAGTGGGAAATACTGAAAAAAAAATCTCACCTGATGTTGGAAATTAAAACATATAATAAGTCAAATAAAAACCTCAGGGTCTTGGAAGGACAGACTCTAAATGAAGACAATGAGAAAGATGTAAACATAGACAAAGAAGAACTGGCTCTTTGAAAAAATAAACAAGCTCAATAAATATTTCCAAGTGTGTTTAGAGAAAGAGAAGACCCAAAATTTAAAATTAGAGATGAAAAGGAAAACATTGCAATAGATAATAATGAGATTCAGAAATTATCAAGACATACCTTTGAAACCTACATTCAATTAGGTGTCATGGCACATGCCTTTAATCCCAGCACTTGGGGAGGCAGAGGCAGGCGGATCTCTGAGTTTGAGGCCAGCCTAGTCTACAAAGCAAGTCCAGGACAGCCAAGGTTTCATAGAGAAATCCTGTCTTGAAAAACCGAAACCAAACCAAACCAAAACAACAACAACAAAACAACAAAAATAAAAACAAAAAGACAAAAACCAAAAACCAAAAAAAAAATCCAACAAAACCCACTATACTCTGTTAAATTTCTAAATATTAATGAAACAGATGGATTTTTAGACAAAAATGACCTACAAAAGTTAAATCAAGATGAGAAAAAATAAGCAGATAACAAGTAGTGAGGTTGAAATAGTTATGAAAAACCTATCAAGTGAAAGAGTCAAGCTTAGTTAGGGTCACTGCAGAATTTTACCAGCCTTTTGCAAGAGAACTAACACCAATATTTGCCAAATTATTTCATAAAAAGAAAAAAGGAAGCTACACTTCAAAATTCATGTTACAAAGTCAACATTACCCTGAACATCAAATTCAATAAGGACACAATGAAAAAAAGATGAAGTTACAGACCAATCTCCTTAATGATTATAGAGAAAAATTTTTTTTCAACAGAATGCTTGCAAACCAAATTCAATAACATGTTAAAAATATCATTCATCATGATCAGAACTGCTTCATTTCAGAGATGCAAGGATGGTTCATAGTATGAAAATCAATAAATGTAATACATTATATAGATGGATTCAAGGAGAGAAACCACATGATCACCTCAATATATGTGGAAAACACCTCTGACAAAATCCAGCTTCCCCTCATGATTAAAATCTCTGAAGAGACTAGGAATGGCGGGAGTATATTTCAACATAATAAAGCCTATATTCAGCAAACCTACAGTCAACATCACACTAAATAGAGGGAGAAAGTCAAAGTATTTTGGTTAAGATAAGGAACAGGACAAGTATGTATATTCTCTTCATTCCTATTTAATATAGTGCTTGAAGTCTTAGGTAGAGCAAGAGATAAGAGATGTAAATTAAAAGCATTATATGATTTTATATATTGGAGATCCCAGACTCCATTAGAACATTCTTATCTGATAAATACTTTTAGCAAAATGACACAATGCAAAATTAACATACAAAATTAATAGCCTCTATGTAGCAAAGACAAACATACTAAAAAATAAATGGGGAAAACAATTTCATTTACAATAGCTTTAAAAATACTTTGGAATAAACCTAACTAAGGAAGAAAAATACCTATACAATAAAAACTTGCCAACACTGAAGAAGGTACTAAAACAAATACAACAAAGTGAAACAAAAGACCCCCGAAAAAAACCCTGGTAACAAAAACAAAACAAACAAAAACCAACAAAAAACCCCAAACAACAACAATAACAATAAAAACCACTCATCTCCAAGTGTATTAAAAATCTGAACAGCTGACTTGCAACTTTGAAAGTGCTAGGACAAAAGTAGGTACAACACTTCATGACACAGGCACAGGTATGAGTAAGAACTCTAGTCACTTAGACAGTAAAGCGAACAACTAGCAATCGAGACCCATCGTATTAAAAGCTCCTTACAGAAAGGAAAATGGCTAAGTAAGATCAGAGAATAGGAGAAATCTTTGACAGCTATATAGCTGACAAAATATTCATATCCAGAACGTACAGAGGGCCACCTTTCCTCCACAAAACCCCACTAACAACAAGGAAACAATCTAATGTTAAAAATGAACTAAAAGCTTGAGCAGAGTATTCTCAGAAGAATAAACATAAACGGCCAATAAACAACTTTTAAAAATAGTCAACATTTTAAGTAATCAAATTAAAACTACTTTGGGATGACCTCTCATTCCAGTAATAAAGGCTGTCATTGGGAAAGCAAATGACAAAAAAAAAAAAAAAAAAAATGTTGGCAATGATGTGGGGAAAAGGGAACTCTTACTCATTGTTGGTACAGCTGCCTTGGTTTTGAGTGCAGGCTTCTCAAAACCCCAAACACATAACCTACATGACTTTGCTCTACATTACATGCCCAGAGGACTTCTATTCTTCCAAGGGGCTACTTGCACGTCCCTGTTTACTGCAGCTCTGTTCACAGTAGCAAGGAAAGGGAATCAGTCTAGAAATCCATCAGCTGATGAGTGGATAATGAAAAGGTGCTACATATGCACAACAGAATTTTATTCAGTCACAAAGAAACCTGGAATTTGTAGGAAAACAGATGGAAGTGGAAATTATATTGTGAGGTAACTCAGGCTTAAGACAGGTTTAAGTGGGACAGGAGTTTGGGGGAAAGAGTCGACTAAAACTAACAATGCATGTTAAGCCACAAGGAAATCTAACAGTTGATAATCTGATTTTAAAAAAGTACAAAATTATTTCAAAAAGTATCTCACGTGGGTGGGTGATTTTCTTTCCCCCAGAAGTTATGGATTTTTAAATAAAGATTCCGATGTTAGAAACAGGCTGCTTCTCTATGTGTTGTTGGTCAAGTAGTTCCTGGAAGACTCCAATGTAATATAAATAATTTCCACTACTATTAGCTGCTCGCTGGAACTAGATAATATGACTCTGTTGCTGCAGGTGTTGGCTGCAAGATACAGAAAAATCCAGCTGGAACCAGGATGGAGGCTTCCTCTTTGCTAGCCAACCCTCTGTGCTGGTAAGTTTATTTTTTTTTAATTTTTTTTATTTATTTAGTGTTTATTACAATTTATTCACTTTGTATCACAGCTGCAGTCCTCTCCCTCTTCTCCTCCTGGTCCCACCCTCCCTCCCACTTCTTCCCTGTGTCCCCCTCTTAGCCCACTGATAGGGGATGTCCTCCTCCCCTTCTATCTAACCCTAGTCTCATCAGGACTGGCTGCATCATCTTCTTCTGTGGCCTGACAAGGCTGCACTGCTGAGGAGGAGGAGATCAAAGCGCCAATGTAGGAGTATATCCGAAATATGCTTAAGTATACAACATGGACATTTGCTCAACCATGTTTGAAGCAGCTTTATTCATAATAGCCAGAATCTGGAAACAACCTAGATGTCCCTCAACAGAGGAATAGATACAGAAATTGTCATACAGTTACACAATGCAATACTGTACAGCAATTAAAAACAAGGAGAACATGAAATTTGCAGGCAAATGGTGGGAACTAGAAAAGATCATCCTGAGTGAGGTATCTCAGACCCAGAAAGACACACATGGTACACACTTACTTATAAGTGGATATTAGATATATAATATACGATAAACATACTAAAATCTATATACCGAAAGAAGCTAAGCAAGAAGGAGGACCCTGGGTAAGATGCTCAATCCTCATTCAGAAATACTAACGGGATAGACATTGGCTGGAGCCTACCACAGAGGGCCTCTGAAAGACTACCCAATAGGATATTCTTAGTGTTTAGCTTCTTTATGTCTGTAGATTTTTAGTATGGCTATTCTATATTATACCACTAATATCCACTTATAAGTGAGTGGAGTTTTTTGTTGTTGTTGTTGTTTTTGTTTTGTTTTGTTTTGTTTTTGTCAAATAAGTAATTGATATTGTCATCTGGAAACACTAATTGAGAAAATTGCCTCCATTAGATTGGCTTGTAGATCAGACTATGGAGAATTTTCTTGATTAATGATGTGTGTGTGTGTGTGTGTGTGTGTGTGTGTGTGTATCTCACTGTGGGTGACGCTGGGTGGTCCTGGGCTACACAAGAAAGCAAACTAGCATTGCTATGAGTTGCAAGCCAGCATGCATTCCCTCACGGCCTCTGTTTTAGCCCTTGCCTCCGGGTTCATCTTGAGTTCTTGCCCTGACTTCCCTCAGGGATGGGTTGCAATCTGGGAGTTATAAGGTGAAATAAATCCTTTCTTTCTCAAGTTTCTTTTGGTCTCTGTGTTTATTATAGCAATAGGAAGAAAACTAGAGTGCCCTTATAGCACCAGAAGCTGTTATGCAGGCTATTGGGGAAGAAGAGCAATCGATAGATAGTCTTACTTGCCTGTGGACCTCGCTCACACGCAATAATACTGGCTGGTCCATCAGGATGAGCTCACTGGTGCAATAGTGGCAAATCTGTTGGGGGCTCGTGGTGTCACCAACCGCTTTCTGATTAGAGTTGATACTTGCTACACAGCAGGGAATTCATGTGTGGTCCTATAAATGCAGTCAAAAGCTCATGACTGGAGAGGTCATAGGCCTTAGTGGAGAAGCTACTACTGTTGTCTCACTAAATACACGTGATATAGATGTCAAACTGCCTTCTAATCTGCTATGTTTATGTTTATAGAACACTGCTACTGTCACTTTAGTCAGAGGAGCTCCATTTTTTTTTTTTTTTTTTTTTTTACAGTGGCCAGCACTGACTGCAGAAGCACACAAGTGATTAAAGTACTGAGGACAATTGAACTATTGAATGCCCAACCACTGATGAGACATTTATATCACCCCTTCGAAAGCTAAGAGAGCATCGGAATAGAAAGGGTGGAAAGAATAAGAAGCATAGGAAGAGGGGAGCCGTGCGGGGTGCTGACTTCTGAGCGTGAGTTGGTGCACTCTTAAACTCATAGCTTCTGTGATTACCTTTACAGTGTCTGCATAAAACTGGGTCCATTAATACCCATCCTGTCACAGAAGAGGGACTAGATCTTAGATTTCAGGCTTCTTTGTGGAGTTACACATGGTAATGATTGATGGGGAAGGAGACATCATCTTTGATACCATAGCTCCTGGCAAGGTACTACAATACACAACACCTCATCCTTGGTCCTGTAAACAACTCTCATGATTTTCGCTGGAACACACACACACACACATCAAAAGATACCAAAGTATAACTGGGGAGCTAGCTGAGTTGAGAAAAGGGACTAATGCTAGTAAAAAGAAGGACAAGAGAGGGTGGTGGAGACACATGTGAATATATGATTGAAATACATTATTACATACACTAGAAGTAAGTAAGGAAAGGCATTATTATATATAATTAACATACTCTAATAAAAGAAAACAAATAATTATACATTTGCTAAGCACTCCACTCTCTACCCTGCATTTGAATACTGCCTATTGCCTTGATTTGTCAGTTGATGTGTGTGTGTGTTTGTGTGTGTGTGTGTGTATGTGTGTGTGTGTGTGTGGTGTGTAGAGGAAACTGTGTGTGGAAACTGACCAGTAATCTAGGATAACTGGGCCAGAGGCAAGACCATTTAAAGGTTTAGATACAGAGGCAAAGACTTTGGCTTTGTCCTGTATGCTAGAGTTTACACACTGGTGACCATGAAAAAAAAATTTTTTTTTTTAATCCTAGGGCTTTGTTTTGCTTAAGTCTTATAATGTTTTACAAGTCAGCACTTTCTGATTCCTCTAGGAAAGAGACACAGTATCACAGGATCAGGATCTTGTGGTAAGTTGGCATCAGGTTACAGCTGGCTGGTGGGAACTGGGTACCCTGCTCCTTCCCCTTTCATGCCACAGGAGACAGGAGACTGAAACAGTAGAAGTCTCCACTTTCGTGCTCCTCTCTCTTTCCCTCCCCTTCCTTCTTCCTCCCATCCCTCCCTCCCTTTGTGCTTCTTTCCTCTTCTTCCAGTGCTTAGAAACAAACCCAGGGCTCTGTGCCTTGCCAGGCTACTCTTCTACCATTGGACTAAATTCGCAGGCTCCTTAGATTTCCTAAGATAACCTTATTCCACAATTAGTCGTGGCAGATTTTAAAAATGACTTTCTTTTGGTCACAAGCGGTAAGTGCAAATGCCACATCCCCAAATTCCTGCTCCCCTTATGCCTCATGGAAATGGAGCTGGTTGTGGGGTGAGCAGAACTTCAGATCCCCTCGAAGGATTAAAGCTTCACACAGACTTTTCAAGCTTCCATCATGCCCATTCACCACAGACTCAATGCAGTATCCTCAGCAAACACCTCATAATTAACTGGAAAGGAAATATTTACAAAACGGTAATTGCAGAAGTCTTGTGGGGAATGGAAAAGAAGGTACCCTCTCCGACCCCGGAACTGTACATAGCCCACTATGGTCCTCTTTTCTGTTGTACTAACAGCTGGCAGAGGAGAGGAAGAGGAACATGACGATCCCATTCTTACTGCTAACATTTACATCCAGGGCACTGCTGGGTGACCCACCAGAATGACTCTTGGTCTTCATTGCTGCAGTAGGACAGAATTGCATAGTGTCAGTCAAATGGCAGATGCAGAGGAGACACAGGCAGTAGCATTTTCCTGGTGATGAGTCTCTTAGTCTTTGTCTCTCATTCACAGCTGCCATGCTGTCCACTGACTGAATGAGCTCCTTCGGTGCCACTTTCCAGCAGTTCACTTTCAAGTGAAATAGCGCTCCTTTGCAGGTGTTTCGATGGCAAATGTCAACAGAGGCGGATGCAAAGGCTTGCAGTTTCCTGCTGTGTGGTTGCTCTCACTGGTGCTGTACTTGTACGGTTTCTGGCAATCAGTGGTGTGGCAGAGCTTAGGCCTAAGTTATTACCACAATTGCTTATGTGGTGTGGGAGTGGCATGTACAAAGGTCCTGAGGGGAGAGAGAGTTGGAAACAACATTTGAAAAATCTACAAAAAAGTTTGCTACATGTAGATGGTAGAGGGCAAAGGAACAAGAGAATAAGGGTAAGAAAAAGGATGTAAGGATGAAATAGAGGTGCTTGATGGGTCAGAGTAGATGAGCAGAAAGTAAAGACACAGTGTTGATAGTCCCTGGGGGCTTTTTCTTACTGTGACAAACTACTTCTGGTTATGATTCAAGTCCTTAAATGATTGCCATGGCCTCATCCACACTCTTCACAGCATGGCCTTGACAGCTCTCCCAGACCAACAACAGCTTTGTGTTCCTCTGTGAGAGTGGCTGGGTTGGCTGCTATGATGATGACACCATGTGTCTTAGAGGCAGGGTCATGCAAGGTACTGTGTTGTGGACTTGATTTGATGTGTCCCCCTCTGTGGCAGTGTTCAGATGTGGGCAGAACTTTAGGAGGCGGGGCTTGGTGGGAGTTGGTGAGGTCATTGAAGGCCCCAAGCCCAGAAATAATGAATGCAGGTATTGTGGGATAAGTTAGTTCTTAAGAGAACAGGTTATTTTAGATTAAAGCCATTCTACAAGTGTGATCTCTTCTGAATATGGACATTTCCACTTGCAGTTCTCTTCCATGGTATGTTTAGCTAACGTGCACTCACTAGAGATCAAATAAATGGAGCTCCTTGATCTTGGAGCTGCAGCCTCCAAAACTGTGAGCTACAAAGCTTCCTTTCTTTATGAGTACCTAGCCTCAGTTATTTTGTTATAGTACGGAAACATGAACCCACCTAAAAAAGAAGATTTCCCCCCCCCCTTGGTTTTTCTAGGGACATTTGTCTTTGGAGTCTTGGTCCCCATTTTGAATGTTTGAGATTGTCACCCAATCAGGAAGCTCAGCCCAAACAAAGATGTCATTTTAAATTGTTCAAGCCAGCAGCCCAGCTGGGGTTCCACCAGAGAGTTAACATCAGCTGTCAGATACATGAGCAACGATACCTCCAGATGCCAGCTGTTGAGTCATTCCTGATAACAGAATCATCCATCAGTGAGCCCTTCTGGCGTGGCTGCATACTCTGTGGAGCAGAGAAGCCATCCCTCAAATTTCCCATAAATAATCCTAGACCTTAGTTTATTAAGTTGGCTGTTTTAGATCACTAACGTTTTGAGGTATTTTGCATGCAGACATATTCTCACAGTGAAAGAACATGCTTCACAGCAGAGTTACATACTCTACAAGAAAGGACAGATATCTATAGTACACATATAAATACCGTTTGGAAGGAAGGCCATGGGCACATTCTCAGAGTTGTCTGGAATTTTCGGGAATGGCTCTTTGAACTCAAAGCAGCTTGAAGCATTGTTGACCACACCGTATGACCTTCCACTTGCAACCTGAGCCCTGCACTAGACACAGCACTCCTCGCCCACTCTCAGCCAGCTGGTCTCCCTGCAGGAAGCAGCCCAAAGGTCCACGATTGCGGTGAACCATAACGATTGGGTCAGAGCCAATGATGCTTGAGGTCACATGTGTGAATTCTTGGAAAGAAAAGCCCCAAAGCGCCAATTCTTGTCTGGAGGCTCTGAGCAAGCACTTAGAGGGTCCACTCAGGACAGGGCCACTTATGGAAGCTGAGCATGATGCACGCAGGGCATTCTGGAGAGGTAGCATGTAGCCAGCAAGAAACCAGCCCCTGGGTGATAGTTCTTCATTTGTTACGTAAACCCTTACAGGAAGCCTGGTTTTGTTCCAGCTGTTTCCACCCTTTTGCCATTAAGCTGCTCCACTAAGTTTCTGTGGTTGGCATCAAGAAGAATCCTCACTGATTGACTGACAGCAAGGGGTAGATTTTGTTACCTATCAATGCGCCACAGAATATGATGGAAAGGGAAAGGAAAAGTCAGCCAAGCAGGCCAACTGTTGTGGCCTGTCCTATTAAGAGGCAGAAAAGTTCTAAGCCAATGATAATTCTTTGTCACAGTATTTTCTGGTTATATTTTTTTCTTTAGTTGGTCAATTCTTATGTATGCAGAAGCCCAGTGCATGCTGGGAATATGATGCAGAATTAGAGAAGTGTAGTCCTTACTTCCTTTGTGGGACTGAGAGTCCAGTGGGGATATTGACACTAAAGTATCTATAAAAGGGATAAATGGGAAACAAGAGAGAAAGATGATGTCATGGCAGCTGTACTGGGATCTTGTGTAGGTTGGAGGGAGCTCAGGGAAGAGTCTCTGGGAAAGTGACATTTAGCCAAAGTTAGCTGGCAGGTGGACCTGAGGATCAGAGGGAGGATTTAGGGATAGTTTAAGGAGGAATAGCACACACTTGGCCCTTGGATTTCTAAGGGCCTCTAATGTGTAAGAGTTCATTGTGAACTACATGAGGGCCTGAAGTATGCAGAGTTTAACACATTTAATATAAATCTCTGATTGACTAGAACTTAAAAGAGGCAAAAGTTCAGGAACGAACTGGAGTGGTCTAAGGCAGAGAACATAGGTTCCTAATGCAATTAAATTGTGTGGTTATATAGCGTGATGACGCAGAGAGATAGACAAATAGATAGATGAGAGGGAGAAAGGGAAAGAGGGAAGAAAAGGGAAAAAGGGAAAGACAGATTAAGAATGCTTTGTGTGTGTGGCTGTTACTAAATACCACAGACTGTGTCATTTATAAAGCATAGAGGCTTATTTAGTTCATGGCTCCCAAAGCTTGAAAAAAACATGCAGTGTTGGCACCTACTGAAAGTTCATTTCCGGCATCACATCATGGTGAAAGGCATCACATGGTGAGGCAGAGCAGGCATACCATGAAGAATTTGTTTTTAGGACAAAGATGTTTCCTGAACAATTCATTAGGTCAAGAATCTCCACTCAGAAGAGCCCCCATAACCTAGGTAGCTAGTAAGGCCCTGCCTCCTCCTACCATTAGCACCAGGATTTGAGGGTTAAGTTTCGGTAGACGAAATTGGACAGGCATGTTCATACCTCAGCAGAAAGAGCAATGTCTAACAGGGCAGAGGAATGGTGAAGAGCTGAAGGCTGTAACTAGTTTGCTAGTGTATCAGCGCCCTGTCTGAGGTTGATGGCAGAGGCCTGCTGCAGGTAGGAAGCTGCCCGGCAAGAAGGGCAGAGACTCTCTAAAGCGCTGACAGAGAAGGGGGTGAAAGGAAAGGATTGTGGAGGTGAAGGGAAAGGCAGGAGGAGGAACAGTTAGAAATGGGGTTTAGGGAGGAAGCTGTCCTTGAGGAGGAAATGAAAAGCCCCTTTCTCTCCACTGATTATTAGTTCACTGAAAAATGCCAAAAGATCACCAAGTCAGCGGTGCCACATCATAAGCGGCGGAGCAGCAGGAAGCTTGGCAGTTTCTTGTGGATTTTAATCATCCGCATTATCCTTTCTGACCCCTGACAGCATCTTTAGTTTTTGCTCACATTATTCCCACGTGTTACACAATCTATGTTAAGCCTGCACAGACGCATTTCACTAATAGGGGAGGTAGAAATTTCCTATCAGGTCAGGGTGTTGTGATGGATGAAAAGGAGAAGATATTTAAGAGAAAAATAACTCAGCAGTACACCATTAATCGAGTCCTCCCTCTGTGTTTCCTCTGCCTTCCTCTTTCATCTTGCCTGACTTAATCCCCCCGAATCACACTCAATAAGAGAAGCTCAGACAGAGTTGGAGTGATGGCCTCGAAGAGCATCTGCTGTGATTAATTCGGCCTCAACACACCGAGACTGAAATGTGCCCCCTACAGGATTGCCTTGCAGGGGAAGTCTCTATGAGATACCCTTGCCAGCCTTGAATGAATGTTTGGGCCCTCATGACCCCAAATCCTTTTGTCACTCCCTAGAAATTACACTGGAGGATGATTTCTACCCTTTCCTCTTCTAACAAAATATGATACGCCTGAAGCAGGTCACTCTGGATCTTGAGGGTCATCAAGCACGACATCAGATTACAGCGAGCGCTTATATCTGATGTTAAGATTCCCTGAGCTCCATGGTGCTCAGTACTCGCCACATGTAAACCAGAGTGACAAGCAGCAATCACCACTATAACCAACTACACTGCGGACGAGGCCTGGAGCGGGGTGGGGGGTGCGCAGAAAGGGGTTGGGACACAAAGCGGGCACTCTCGGTGAGGTCTGCCTACCCCACAGCTCGAGCTCAGACCTTCACTTGCAGCCACAGAGTACAGCCATGCCCTAGAGTTCCTCTAGGAACTTAGCTTATAACACATGGAGATCCCGACTCACCCCAAGGAGCATGATTCAGTGGGGCTGGGGGAAAGGACAGTGGGCTATGGGTTTAAAGAGTTTCTGAGGGATTCTGAGGATGTTGATTCTACTCAACGCTAGCCTGGTGAACCAAGCACTTTACTGAGGTTACCGTCAGGAACGTGGGTGCCTCCAATGCAGATGTATCGCCACGAAGTCCACCCAGCATGGTATCATAAGAGTACCATGTACAACTGCCAGGCAATTCCACCGAAGATACTGTTTCTGTTCATATAGACTTTGGGAGGGGCCTGATGAGTCTTATAACTGTTCTGTGTGATTTGCTGGCCTCCTCCCTCTCCCTTTCCACAGGGAAATAGCAAAAGAATAGGCAGGCATTGATGGCAGCAGTTACAAGTCTTGAAGGGAATTTCCTGTCCACATTGACTGCAGAACTCAGCTGTAATTTCAGTTCTCATCATAGTGTAAGTGATGTTGTGTGGGTCTCACCATCAGGGAGGCTCAACTCAATGTCTGATTTTGGATTGCTTGGGTGACCAGTTCTTGCATTTCAATTCTTTGTGGTAGAGCAGATGTCTCCTGAGATTGCCTCATTTTTGCTGTTTTCATTCATCAGTTCTGCTAGGCAATTGTTGAATCCCTGCTCTTAGGGTCTGATGGGTTCAATAATTAAAGATTAGAAGCCTGTATTAGAGGAAAATGGCTCAGTGGGCACAGTGCTTAAGCACAAGGACCTGAGTTTGGTTCTCCACCATTTATGTGAGAAGCTGGGTGTGTGCCTGTAATCCCAATGCTGTGGGTAGGGTGAGGCAGGAGGATCCCCAGAGTTGTTTGGCCAGCCAGTCAGCTCCAGATACCCAGCTCAGTCTCAGACCTTGTTGCAAAAACAAAAACAAAAGATATATCAACAGCAAAAACAATAGAAGAAGACATCTGGCATTGTTGTTTGGTTTCACATGTGCACGCTTGGGGAAGAGTGCATGCATGCTCACACATGTGCATACATGTGAACACACACACACACACACACACAGAATCTATAATAGGTTCTTAGTCTCACAAACTAGGTGTTCATAACAGCAGAAATCAACTGCTCCTATTTGTGCAGGCTGCATAATCAAAAGCAAGGTCTTGGCAGAGCTGGTTCATCGGGATGGAGCTACATCAGAACACTTTTTAATTTGTGCAAAGACCTTGAGGGATAACCTGCTCCATGCACCTTGCAGAGCTCCTGGTAGTTTGCTGATAGTGTTTGGCATTCTTGGCTGGTAGCATTACTTCAGTCTCTGCCTTCATCATCTTATTTCTGAATAAAGTCATGTGTAGGGTGTCTTAGAAATTTATTTTCTTTGACTATAAATGATTACTATAGGCTGGATATTTATGGACAATAAATACTTACTTGGCTCATGGTTCTTGATGAGACTTCCAAGAGCATGTTTCTGGTCCCTGTTGAAGATCTCTTCAGGCTATATCATAATGAAGCAGGGACATCTTTTTTTTTTAACTTTTAAATTTATTATTATTATTAATTACACTTTATTCACTTTATGTCCCCCCATAAGCCTCTCCCTCCTCCCCTCCCAATCCCACCCTCCCTATCATGCAGGGACATTTTAAGGTGAGGCAGGGTGAGGTGCTAGCTAGTCTCTCTTCCTCTTCATATAGAGCTATAAATTCCATCACAGGGTGCCGCCCACATGACCTCATCTCACCCTAACTGCTTTCCAAAGGCCTCAGTCTCAAATACCATCAACATTTGAGTTTGAAGATTAGGTTCCAGGACATGAAGTTTGGAGGGACATATTCAAACTGTAACATAAGGGTTAGGGATCCAGCATATACATTTGGGATTGGAAACTCAATAAAACACATAACAAGGTCCAAATAAAAAGCATCACTAAGAGGAGCCAAAATTCTCCTGCAACTGAGTTGAGTTTCTGTGTCAATCAAGGAATATATATTGTTAACAGTAAAGCCCATGGAAGTGTATGCTGGGAAGGATCTCATGGATAGATAAACATTGCTGACTCCAGGACACTGGTTTAGGAAAGCTACCACATCAGGCAGCACACTGTCTTAAGGTGGCCCTGCCCTGCTACTGAGCATAAGCTGCAAAATTCAATGAGGTATGCCCACTGTCATCTCAGCTTGGGGAGCCATTTGGCATCCCTGGGGAAGCAGCTCCAATTTGCTTCTTGGTAGATCTTCTTCTTCCCTGGATCTTACACAGCTGTGTCTTACACACTCTTACTGGAGTACTTTTGAAAAACTACACTGAAGTGGAAAATGTGCACATACTTTGACTCAGCAAATCCATTCTTCTGAAGCCTTTTCTCAAAAGAAGTAATTTCATGAGTAGCCAATATGTTTACTCATCAGGCTAATTGCTTATATAAACAAAGACACTTCAAGATCCCTCTTTGGTAGCTTGTTGAATGAACCATCATATACATGAGCACAACAATGTGGTTGCATGACTATGGTATGAGCCAGTTTATCTCAATTTCTTCTTTAGGTAAATTCGTTCAGTTCTCCCTTTATTACAGTAAGACAAAATTCTCAGATAGTATAATCTATAAACCATTTTAAAAGGTCAATGAAGGATCTGAAATTGCGTACACATAAAAATCAGCTTAGTTTGGTTATGTTAATTGGAATAATAAGACCCATCCTATTATGGGCATGAGCAGAACCTAGACAGAAGATCCTGTGCTGTATGAAACAGAGAAAGGTAGCTGAGCACTAAAATGGGTTGGTCTTTCTCTGCTCCCTGATGTAACCTGTGGCTTCAAATGCAGTGATGGACTGCATCTTGGAACTGTGAACCAAAATAAACTCTCCTTCAGTTACTCATGTCAAGGTGTTTTATGACAGCAACAGAGAAGTTAAAAAAAGATGTTGCCTTAACTATATATAAAGAAAAAAAAACAAGCAATGGGATATTTCACCATGTAAACGGGTGGTGATGGTATTCTGGAAAGCACTCTTGAGTGTCTGAGGTGTGATGCCCTGAATCTTCGTGAACATCTTGGAATGCTCAGTCTCCATGTATATATGCTGGGAGCTCAAGCCTCAGTGGTACCTTGCTGCTGGTGATGGGACTTCCAAATGAGATAAACAAGGTACACCTCCCCCCTCCACATTCCCAGAAAGATGCTGTATATTAAAAACACGTAAGAGTCAGTTGTGTCTACATTGAAACAAAGTTTTCATTTTGTATCAGATTATTCAAGACAGACTCTTTAACCACTTGAATGGTTGGTATTTCACAATTACTTGGGTGACCCTCTTGGAATGACTGAAATGAGCAATATACAATGTTTTATCCCTGAAACCTTCCCTACTAAGTTCGAGAAACCTCCAGACACAAGAAAGCCCTCCCAAGTTTATACTCTGCTTAATATGGGACAGATGGCCTGTGTGTAAACCCGTTAATACTGATCCATGTTTACTGACAGAAGTCTGCAATTGTTTATTGTTCGACAGTAAACTGGGGGTGGGGGTGGGGAGGCTTGAGTTTCATAGCTCCAACCTGACTCAATTTTTGAAAACAGAAAGCTATAAATAAATATTTCATGAACCATAGACATTTCCTTATGTGCTTATGTTTGTACAGAAAGGGAAAATCTGACCACAACAAACCATGGATTTCTTTGCTGAGTGAGGTTACAGCCCACTTCCACTTTCTAATGTCCACTTTTCTGTTTTAGATGAATTTTATAATGATGTATTACTTCCAAAACCAGTAAAACACAGATGTTTATATTTGAAAAAGAAATGCAATTCATAGGCAAATGGATAGAGCTAAAAAAAAATCATTCTGAGTATGGTAATACAGACTCTAAAAGACAAATAAGATCTGTATTCTCTTATATGTGGGTATTAGCTTTTAAGCTTTCAATAGGCATACTATTGTCTGAATAACCATTAAGGTTAAATATAGAGTAAAGGGCTAGTGGGGAAGAGAACATCTCCTAAGTAAAGGAAATGAAATATATAGCTATGAAGAAATAGGGCATAGACTAGAAAAGAAAAATTAAATGGGGAGGATGTGGGAAGAAGGGTAGAGAAGGGAATATGGAAAGGTACAACTAACACAAAGGATCATTTGAGGGGTCAATATATATATATACATATATGTATATTTATATATGTATATATATATAATTAGAGTCTAAATATAGTATATGCATACATTTTGGAAATCTAAATGGAGTCACTAATGATGGGATAGACAATATTTCAACTAGACATCTTTTCTCATCAAGTAAAACTTCCAGCATTAGGAATGGGTTATATCTAATTGAGTTGTTGGCCAAGGGGGCCCATGGAAACTCCCTAACAATGGAAGCTATTGGTTTTTCTCCACAAACTGATGGGACTCTTACTGAACTATTACTGAAGACAACACTTACACATTTCACTGAATCTGGAGAAGTCAAGGTGGTGGCTAACTAGAACATTCATCCCTATTGACTAATATTCATGGTACTGGCAGGTCCTCTGCATGCTACTGAAGGAAAATGGTAAGCACCAACCCAGTCATAAACTCCACTGTCTACAACAGGGACCTGCCTGCATGATATGCTGGTTCAATAGTGGCACAAACATTATGGGAGTAACCAACCATTACCTGGTTGGACTTAAGATCTGCTCCACAAGATGGAGCCTATGTCTGACACCGGTCAGGTGACTTAGAACCTGAGACTAGATAGGCTGTGAGCCTAGGGGAAAACCAAATATTATTGTTCTGCTAAAGAAACACAGCAATAAAATGGCTCCTAGAGACATTCTACTATACCCGTACATCTCTGTCTCTCTCAGCCATCATCAGAGAAGCCTCTTCTTGCAGCAGATGGGAACTAATAGAGACTCACAACTGGAAAATGGCTTTAGAACACTTAGTTCTAAAAGGGGTGCCTTCAACAAACTCCTCCCCTCAGGGATCAGGAAGCTATGTGAATGAGGAAGCAGAAAGATCCAGAGAGGATGGGAAACACCAAAAAAACCAAAACCAAAACCAAAAACCAAAAACCAGTGTCTTCCAGACTTAACAAGACTGACCCATAGAGACGATATGAACTCACAGAGACTATGGTGGCATGCACAGTTCCTGCACAGGCTCAAGGCCGTCAGGGTTCCAGCATCGAGAAGAGGAAGTGGACATGATCTTCCACAAGACAAAGAATCTGTCTTGCAAAAGAAAAAAAAATCAGTTTTCTCCAGTGGAGTCTCACTGGGTGTATGAACCACACTTAAAGGCAGCGCCCATGCCCAGCAGTTGATGGCCGACACAAAATGAACTTGGTGATGTTATTTTGGACTTTTTGTTTCTGGTCTCATATTCTTTTAGTCATTTTTTCCAAGAATCTTAGACCCGCAGTGGGTTGAGTCAGTGGATGTGGAACACGTGGACATGCAGGGCCACCTGCCCTGGCAAGCCTCAGAAGCCTTATTCCACTGCTTTTCTTATGTTTCTCTTTCTTTGTTAATTGGAAATTCATACAATATATTCTTATTGTAGTTTCCTTTTCCCTGTGTCCTCCCAGGCTCTCCCCACCTCCCTACCCATCAAACTCCATGTCTTCTTTCTCCACTGGAGTCATGTCATACACATTGCACTGAATATGTTATCTATTGAAAGGAGACTATTTTCCGGTGTGACATGTTCACAGGAACAAAGCTTTTGATGCCTGGACTGAGCATTGTGCTCTGATGTTTCTGGAGTTGATTTATAGGACACAGTAGAATATGCCAGGGTCCTATGCAATTACAAACTATATTTTATAGTTAAGGACTTGAGCCCCTTGCTTTGTATAAGGGATTTGGCACTTTGACATCTGCAGTTTCAGAGGCATAACCATGAAGATGCTTAGGACAGAATAGCTCTTTCCTATACACAGGCTGCTTGTGTGCTTTATGGGCTGTGAGGTTGTGTTCCTAGCATTTGTCTATTGTATTAGCCACTCTCCTGTTATTGTGATAAGATACCACCATCAAAGGCAACTTACTGAAGGGAGAGCTTATTTGGCTTATGATTTCAGAGGGATAAGGGTCCATGATGACAGGAAAGCATGGCATCAAGGGGCAGGGAGCTAAGAACTCACATTGTCAACCACAAACATGAAGCAGAGAATGAACAGGAAGTGGGGGTGAGGCTATAAACATGGAAAGACTGCTCCCAGTGAGCTACTTCCTCCAACAAGTTTCCACCTCCCAAAGGCTCTATAGCCTCCCTTAATGTACTACCAACTGGTAACCAAGTTTATTTATATGAGCCTATAGCAGAGATTCTCATCCAAAACAGATTCATGGAATGCCAGAAACCCCCCCCCCCCAAAGATCTTTAGACATCACCAAATGACCTCAAGGTGACTCAGTAACCCTGGCTGACACACCCTTGATGCAGAGAATGAAAACGCAGGTTCTAGAATCCAGATGCCCCATGTGTAATTTGCACAAATAACTGAGTGAGTTCATGCCATAGATCCTGGTCTGCATAATGAATGGTGAGCCTTCACAGGGTTGCTGGGAATAAAGTTAGACCTGTGGGTTGAACTTTCCTAGCATATAGGAAAGTACATAATGAATGTAAGATTTGATTATCACAGGAAAAATCCTTGCCTTTAAATTTAGGAAAGAAAACATTACAATAGTTAAATATGCACTGCCCCCAAGGAATGGGGCTCTTTTCCACACGATCCTTCAAGTCGCTGAATGAATGAGTCCTCTTTCCTGGATAAATTCTTAATCCATCAGCCTGGAGCTGTTTTGGCTCACTAGCAATAGCAGGCCCATTCTAATAAACAAAATATTCAGTCTAGTCCGTCTTATTCTGAACTCAATTTAAAGTTAATATTTCCTAACTCCATAGGGTCAGGGGAGGGAATCTCACTTACCTTGTGTCTAGTGCCAGGCCTGTGTGAGAAATGGGTGTGACGTCATCCAAGCCTAGATTGTATCTTCTGCTTTGATACCCCCAGGTCCTGGCCCATGCTCAAAGTCCTTCTCTTGGGAGCCAGAGAGCTGTTCTTTCTTAGTGACTTCTGTGCAGTCACCACTGCAGTTCATAGCACACAGATGACATCCCCTATTCATAGGGGCTCCTTTTTAGCTTCTTTCAGTGAGTTGCACTGGACTCTACCCTCTGCCCCTGCAGGCAGTTATGATCTCATGGGCCATCTCCAGCAGATGCTCCCTATAATAGGCAAAGCTCCATGCCTCATGAATGGTGTGCACAAGAGCACAAGGTGTCTCATCCTTGAACCTAGAGGAGGAGTGCTAAGCCAGCCCAGCAAACTCAAAGGCTTCACCCTTAGCCTTGAGTTTGGGTGGAAGGCAACCTGTATCTTCCCTATGTTATGTTGGGGATGCCTGATACTGGCAGTGTTGCTGGCAGGAAACATTACCACCTTTGGTGGGCACTACTCAGTGGGATTACTTAAAGATGTTCCAGACAAAACGGAGAAAAAGATTGTATTTGAGTATGCTGATGGCCCCACACCCTGGGGCACTTATATCACGATCAGCTTTTTTTTTTGGTATTCTAAAGGCCCAGTCACACAGCTGGGTCCCTCCTTAGAGTGAATCTAACACCCAGGCTCTTACAAACCCTGCGTTTTATCGCTACCCATGCCTTAATCGATCACGAGGGTGTTCTTGAAAAGTAGGCTTCCTGGCATAATGCCAGATGCTGCTGGGCAATGATGTCTCAGCTGCAGGGTTCACAGGAAGCAGGATTCTGTCTCAGAGGCCGCTATGCTACATTCATGTGTGAGCTGGGGCCTTCCGTGCCTGATCAAGCTGCTGATTCTTAAAAAATAAAATAAAGAGCACATTCAGGCTGATGAATGTGATCCAGCAGGTTTGAAAGTGTTCCTTCGGCTTGCAGAGGTGCAAGCTGATAGCCAGGAAGTACTCGAAAGTAGAAGATTGGCATTTAAATATTATATAACAGGAAATATGAACTTGGTGGAGACAGCTCGGATCTCAACACTGAACCCCTGGGATCCAATGAGTGTTGAGTCTTAAAATAGGGGTACCTTGACCAGCAACACCTGCCTATATCACCTGGAAATATGACAAGCACGCCAATTTGGAACTTTTACTCCAGGCCTGAATAGAACCCTGGGAGCAGGACTTGGCAACCATGTGTTGGTGAGGCCTCTAGGTATAGCCTATGCTGATGGAGTCAGAGACCCCTGGCTTCAGACATGCTTGCGGGAGGGGGAGCCAAGCACACCCCGTGATTTGTCAAGGTCTCAGAAGATCTCTGGGATAGAAATTCAAACTGAGTCTCTAAGTAGTATTGGCAGCCTGCTGTGGTACTTGGTAATTGATCATGAATGGCTTTCCCCCAGAATATTCAGGAGCTGGGGTCAAAGAGAAGCACATGATAAAAACAGAAGCATCTCAATGTGCTGGAGCGCAGACAGACAACTAGAGTAACTCTGGACCACAGAGCAGCCCAGGTGGTGAAACCTGGAGCAGAGAGAAAGAGCATGGATTAAGTACCAGCCCTGAGAATGCAGCTGAAGCTGGGGACTCCTGTCATTTGTTTGTCCGACAAAAATTAAGCACAGATAAGGTCATTCCTGGTATGCTAGGCTTGTAGTGACAGTGGGAAATTAAGACTAACTCTTCTGGGGCTGAGAGTTTAGTCAGAGACATAGCTCTAAAACATAACCTGATTCACAAGTCACAAGTTGGAGTCCATGAAGGAGAGATTGCTGTGAGCATCTCATGTCTAAATGCAGCTGTGTGGTTTCGTAGATGATACGTTGCAATTACAATTTGTTGCTTGACAAGAATTCATGTTTGAGGACGGCCTGAAGGATCTTGAGTAAAATAAACAGTACGGTAGAGATTCAGTGATGACCTCATCTCCACCATATCTACTAGACACTCATGAGCTCAGGAGAGCAGACACACCCAGGGCTACAGTAGGTAAGGGGGATGGGCAGGTAGATGACTAGCTGAAAAAGAGCAAACAGCTCTGAGGTGTTTTGAAACCACCGTCTCCTCACTTGGACCTAACTGAATACATTCCTGCCTTCTCCAGGTGTGACATGGTCAGGTATTCCCAGTGGCTCTCTTACTAGAGACAGTACCTAACCGTATGTGGACTATGGTCCAAAGAGCAACTACAAGGTCCGGAGTTAATCTGTTCTTCCTCACTGTGTACCATAAGCCTCTTCTGAATCACTCCTCTTGTCCTCTGGGGCCATTGTGAAGAAAGTCATGGTTATATGTGTGCAAGCATTGAGACACCATGACAAATGGTGTGATAGCTGAGGTGACTGCTAATGGTGGCCATGTTGGACAAAGGGATGACTCCTGTCATGGGGGCACAGAGCAGGGCAGTGTGAAATTTTACCATGCTACTGAGGTTGGCATGGCATTTTAAATTCATGAATTGTTTCCCGAAGTTTCCATTTAGCAATTTCACACTGAGCTTAATCTTGGGTAAATATAGTCTCAGAAAGTGAAACTAGTAGTGAGAGAAGCCCGCTGAACACTTTTCTGTATGACAGTGCTGAGCCATCAACAAAAGGCTGAATTAAACTCATGCTGTGTTTATGCTATGATGGGAAATTATGAAATAAAACATTGGAAACAGTGAAAGCGTATATGGGGAGATGGCTCATTTAGTGAAGTGCTTGCCGTATTAGCACAAGGACTCTAGTTCAGACCCAGGTACAAAGTCGGGCACAACAGGGATATGCTTGTAATTCCCAGTCCTAGGAAGGCAAAGAGAGGGAGATCATGGGGTCTAGCTGGTCAGAAAGTTTAGACTAGTGGTTCCCAACCTTCCTAAGGCTGTGACTCTTTAATACAGTTCCTCATGTTATGGTGACTTCCAACCAAAAGATTATTTTGTTGCTATTTCATAACTGTAATTTTGCTACTGTTATAAATCATAATATAAATATCTGATAGGCCGGATACCTGATATGTGACCTGGGTGAAAGGGTCATTTGAACCACAAAGGGTTTGAAAGCCATAGGCTGAGAACTACAGGTTTGAACAAATCAGTGAGCTCCTGTTTCAGTGAGATACTCTATTTCAAAATTTCAAGTGGACAATGATAGAGACATGGTATAGGCTTCTGGCCTGCACATGCACGCATGTGCAGGCATACCTGTACACATATATGCATGCATACCCAGGCATGTACATGCACATGCTCATATTCTCTATACACACACAGAGACACATGCCTACACACTCTCTAGTTTTTCTATTTACCACTTGATCTAAACACACACAGGGAAAAGAGAAAGTAAAAAAAAAAATGAAAGTGGCATTTGGGACATTTCTAACTAGCTTGTTGTGAGGGCCAGTGTCTGCTCATTTGGAAACATCTGGACTTGCCTGTGGAAGCTGACACCAAAGTGCATCATTGACTGTCTTGATTCAGGTGTTATTCTTTGGTTTATGACTCCCATTTCCTTTTCTATGGGGAAAAGGAGTAAGTCCCTTTTGAATGGTCCTGCTTACACTCAGAATATAAACATCTCAGGAAACAAAAGGGTCTCTTCATGCTATCCATCTTATTTTCTCTGCACCATCATTTCTAGATGACTTCAAGTCTCTACTTAACCATCGATGCTCTGACATAATCTGATTGGCCTGCTCGTTGATCACTTCCCCCTGAGGGGGGAGCAGCCTTACCAGGCCACAGTAGAGGACAATGCAGCCACTTTTGATGAGAACTGATAGACTAAGATCAGAAAGAAGAGGAGAACCTCCCCTATCAGTAGACTTGGGGAGTGGCATGCATGCAGAAAGGGGAGGGAGGGTGGGATCGGGAGGGGAGGAGGGAGGGGCTTATGGGGGGATACAAAATGAATAAAGTGTAATTAATAAAAAAATACTAAAAAAAAAAAAGAATTGTCAGGAGTGTTTTAGAGCTTTCAAAACCCATTTAGCTTTAAAAAAATGCATTCTTGAAGGACTGTCTGTCTACTGCTACAGGGAGTACCACGAGACAATGTCACTGAGTGACCGCAGGGTAAATGGCTTTCATTTAAGCAGCATGTTCTTTGTCCTGGTACCACCATAAATGGGTAAGGCATTTCTTGAAACAGGCCTATTCAGGATATTGTCTTCTACTCCTTTCAATTTCTGTATGAAAATAAGGACATTTGTCAGAAAAGCTAGTCCTCCTTGGAAGGTAGTTACCTTGTTTGGCCATTGTTGGTGAGATCTTGGTTGTTTTCTAAACTTGAGCCCTTGACATTTGAAACTGTACCATCTAGACATCTGCAGTTCTTTGAGTTTAAAGGACATTAAGAAATTAATAATAATGTCCTTTTTACCTCACTGCACAAATGCCTCTCTTCTTCAGGTTTTGGAGTCTGATGCGATGTTTCACAGATGTTATTGAGGTGGGGAAGATGAGGCAGGTTCTTGGGGTGATTTGCACTAGGCTTTGGATCCCACTGAGGACACACTGAGCTGCTTAATGGGTTCTAGTTTAAGACTCATTTGAAGACTATAGGCTTCTGGGACTGGACAGGTTCCACTGTGGTCCAGGCTGGGAGGGAACCACACACAGGGTTCTGTATGCACCCTACTGAAACATGTTCATGTACAGATGGAATCGGCACTAGGTGACTAACATTTGTATTTTCTTGCCCTGGGATTATAACACAGGGAAAAGAACCACCAAGATTGGGCAGATATTGAAACCAGGTTATATCGCACCTGGCAGAGAAAAAAAAGCATCTCTTGCCTAAGTCATAGAGGACCTACATGACTAGAATCCAGGACCTGGCCCTGAGTCAGGTGGTGAAGGGTGTAGGAAAACATCTTTACCTGGATGTCTGTTTGGGTTTCCTTTCCTTTCCTTTTGTCTTTTCATTGTTGTTGTTGTTAACTTGACACAAGCTAGCGTCAGCTGAGAACAGAAACGTCAATTAAGAAAATGCCTCCATCAGATTGGCCTGTAGGCAAACCTATGGGGGTATTATTTTTTTGATTAATGATTTATGTGGGAGGGCCAGCCCACTGTGGGGCGGTGCCACCTCTGGGAAGGTTGTTGTAAGTTGCATGAGAAAGCAATCTGAGCAAGCCATGGAGATCAAGCCAGTAGGCAGCTCCAGTCTGTCTCTGTTCCACTTCCTGCCTAAGCGTTCCCTGATAATGACTATAACCTGCAGATCAAAGAAAAGGTTGTTTTTTTCCTACAAGTTGCTCTTGGTAATGACGTTTTATCACAGCAATAGAAAGCAAACCAAGACACTGACCCCAGGCAGTCACAGTGCTGTTGGTCCACTGGAGCCCAGATAGGCTGGGGCAAGCAGTCACCATCAGCGCCATGGTAGGAGATTTTCAGGCCTTGGCAGTCACGCCCCCTCTTGCCTGTCACCAGTCACAGTATTTTGGAGCTTAGGGTCAGCATCCAGAAGAACAGCCAGTCATCAGTCCAGAGAAGTGTGAAGGTTTCTGGGCTCTGTGCCTCCGTGGTGGCCAGGCTCTGCAAGCATGTGTGTGTATGCACAAGTGTGTAGGCATATGCACATGTCAGCATATGTGTGTGCATGCATTTGTGGAGGCCTGAGGCTGGCCTCTTCCTCACTTTTGCTCTCTCCTGGACCCGGAGCTCACCAAGTTAGCTAGGTTGGCTGGCCAGCAAGCCCCAGGGACCACTGTCTCTGCCTCGCACTGCTGGGGTTACAGGAACACGCTGTGTGTGCCCGAACTACAGATTCAGGACCTCACGCTTCTGTAGCAAGCATTTTACCAAAAGAGCCATCTCCTCATCCTGGGAACATTTCCTTTGTATTAGCTCTCAGAGGCCTGCATCCTGTTGTATGGGGCTTTGTCTTAGAACAATTGGCCCCTTTGCTTTAGGTACATCATCTGATCTCTTCACTTTTAACATAGTTTTTGATCCATATGAGACCATTGGTTCCCAGTGTCTGAGAACCAAAGATCTCATCAGAGGCTTGACTGTGGCTCCTTACAAGGAAAGGTGGGAGAGGAGACACGGAAGTGCCTCTTCGGCTCTTTATTAGGTAGGTACTTTTCACTGGCCTAGATATCTGACGGGAACAATTTAAGGGAGGAAGGGCTTCCTCCTCTCACTGTTTTATACAGCTTTGGTCTTTACTGTCAGGGGCCCGGGGAAGGCATGGCAGAGGCCCCTGTCCCTGGCGGTGGGAGCATAGGGGTTGAGACTGTTCCCGTCAGGGCAGGTTAGGAAGAGAACAGCTGCGGCCGTGGGTGGAGCCGGCACCTGCAAGACTCACTCCCTAGTGACTTCTGACAGAAATGCCCCACTTCCAATAGCCACACCAGCCCCGAAACAACCAACACGAACATGTGCGGTACATTACAGGGTCAAGCCGCAACTCTGCCCCACGGGAGAGTGACTGCGACATTGACAGCCTCTACTTCCCCTCATCATACTGTTCCCCCATGAAGTGCCCAAAGCGTCCTTCGCATTCAAGGCCTAGTGCGAATATCCTGAGGATCCAACATCATCTTCCCTACCTTGATGTTTTTATCGTTCTAAGAGAAGATCAGACATGCAGCTTCTGGGCTGGGGGCGGGGGAGCCCAACTTTACCCCTTACAGCTCATCTGGAATATGAGCCTCAAGGGCCTTGGAAGGGATTTTCTTCCTGTTGCTTTATGTTCGTCCCGTTTCATTAGACAACGCTCTGCATGAGCTTTCATATCTTTGTGTCTTGTGGGTCTTTATGGTGTCAGGAGGGTGCTGGAATGAAAAGCACTCTGAAGCGAAAAGGCTTTATTTCTTCCCTGTAGGAGCGGCCCTCAGACTTCGTTTTGGCAAAAGCTGGGACACACTCTTATCTAGGAGCAAGTCACAGCGCCGGTAAAATCTATCAAGATGTTGTCAACTCTTGCCTTCACTTCATTCACTCTAAGATCTTAGCAAAGTGCTTCTATCACAAAGAGAACATTAAAAAATTGAAGTCCTAAGGATGTTAACATGGACAAAAGGCACACACATTGTTTAGTTTGGGGGTAGAGCGGAGGGAGATACTAGGAGAATGGGGTGCAGATTTAACTTGAAAACCGCAACTCCACACCCACGGCTGAAGAGAATTCCCTACCCCCAGTTTCTGGGTCCAAGTGCCTACCTGCAAGACAAAGCATTAGGTCTTGGCTACTGCATGTGACGTGAGGAACATCCAATCTAAGAGAGCAAGGCGAGCCAGCCTGAGATATTGCATTGAACGGTTCCAACTTTGCCCTTAGACAGAGTTGTCCCTGAGCACATCATTGCCATAGATAGACTGACTCAATGATTATCACCGTGACTTTCATGTCACATGTTATCACATCTCCACCAAAGCCAGTCAGCCCCCAGCCAGGAACAAGTTTCTTGAACCACCTCAGCCAGTGCTGCAGGCCAGGAGGGGCTAACAGTGACCTCTCAGGGTGCACATGGCATTTTCTAAAGTTATGAATAGCTCAGTTCCCAGGGCAGAGATTTCTCAAGTCCTTTGCAGTTAGGTTCTTGACTAAAGTGGGGAAATTATTCTGAGTAATACCTATTTCCTTTCCCTTAAGCCCCCACAATGAAAGAGTGATACTTCCTACTTAGGACTTCATGTACAGTAAACACGGCTCTCTGTTCTAGAAAGAAAAATAAATTACTTTCTAAAGGGCAATGGGATTTTTGCTGCCTTCACTGATCACAAGGCCTTTTACCCCTGGGAGGTTTTCCTGGATCTCAGAAAGGATTGCATCCCTCCCTCCCCAAGACATGGCAAGGCCTGAACTTTAAAAACACTGAGTGACCTTCTAGCCAGGCTGTGAAATTTGCCAGTAAATAGGAAGATGTCTCACTGACTAAGATGGTAATGTGGTTGCTCCTTGGAAATATAGGGAAATTGCTACGAATGACTGTTGTGCCCGTGGCCTTGAATATTCCAGATGCTGTGAACCCTAGCCTTCTGCCACTGTACGGCCCTTCACTGTCACCCAGGAACAGCTGAGCAGGAAGTCATGGATAATACATTTCAAAGTCCCCAACGACCTCTGGATGGAGACTCACTACAATCTCAGGTTGCTCTATTGTAGCCAGCTGTAGCACACAGATGTCTTGTCCCAGCGATTTGCGAATGGTGTGAATGGGAGTCAGCTATGTGCATGCCTACAGGAAGCAGGTTTTACTATTAGCACCAGCAGGTCCTGCTGAAAGGTCTGGGTCATGAGGATGATCACAGAGGCCCCATTAAGCATTCAGTCTCCCTTCTGTCCCTCCTTATTACCAAAGGAAGAGGCCCAGACAAAATCCATGGTCCTCAAACAAGAGACTGTGGGAAACATCCAGACAGTGAACTGAATATGAGAACTTTAGGGCTTCCAGAAAGTCTACTTTTAACAGTTCCAGATGCAAGGGAAGTGAAGAAAAGGCAGAGAAATGGGGGAAGTGAAGACAATCAAAATACACTGCATACAAATGTGAAAATGTCAGAATGAATCCACTACTATTCACATACATTTATAAGACTTTACACATTAGGAATCTGGAAAGATGGCTCAGAGGCTGGTATAATTATCAGCATCCATTTGTCTGCTCTCAGACAGCTGTAACTCAGGTCCCAGGGTCCCAGGGGATCTGACACCTTCTTCTGGCCTCCTCAGGCACCAAGCATGTAAATGGTACACAGACATGCATGCAGGCAAAACACCCGTAAATACAACATAAAGAAAAAAATAACAACAAAAAGAATTAAACCTCCTTATTGGATGTTGATGCTGATGGCCAAAGTTGGAAGAATACTGGCCTGTACAGCAGACATCTGGCCCTGAAAGTCTGTTAGTAATGAACCTGCCTGCCTCCATCTTAGCCTTAAGAGCCATCTTATAGTAAAGACAAACCAGGTTCATTCCTGTTTGTGATTAAATCTGTTTCTCAAGGACTGAGCTGTTCCCCACCTGGAATCTTAACTACAAATAGTTCTGTACTGCCTGTTCCAGGAAATGGCAACCGTGCCTTTGTTCTGTGACCACCTATGACTGCCTTGTGGATGACCACCTTGTAACTATGTCTTTGCTTCAGGAGGTCACTATGACAACCTCATTAGGTTCTACCTCCACAACCCCACTTATTGTACTTGCCAAATTTCCATTTGGAAAGCCCTTGCCCCTGAGCTATAAAAACCTTGTCTTCTTCATATCCAAGGCTGATCACTTGAAATCCTCTTTTAGGGAGTGACAGCTTGTGTACAGAAACAAAAAAAGGCTTACTTTCATTAATTGCTTGTTTTAATTAATTTTGCCATGATGATTTGGGTTGGTGATCTTTCTCCTTGCATCTTTGGGATTAACATTAGGCTTCACTGTAGTATTAAATTTATTCTCTAGAGTTGGCTTTGTATCCCATCTATCATCATATTTGCATATATAATGTGTTTATTAGTTGTAGGCGAACTTTCAGTCATAATGATTTCATTTAGACACAGTTAAGGAGGAAATAGCTCTGAGTTGGCAAGCTGGCTCAGCAGGTAAAGATGTTTGCAGCTCAAGCCTGACCATTTGAGTTCAACCCCATGAACCCACAATGGATAGACAGAACGGCATGCTCAAGGCCACCAAGAACAGAACAGGTGTCTATAAGCAAATGAAAAAAAAAAAAAGCCTGATGGTGGAGACAGTAAATTGTACTCCCCACACCCCAAGGATGGAGGGAGAGGTCAAAACAGCAGGAGCCCCAGGAAGCCTTGGTGATGTCTTCAGCACCATGCTACTGGCCGTGGACACTGGTTATTGACTTTTGCTGCAGGAAGCTGAAAGCGCATGAGGTCTTATTAAGAGTTTCCCATTAAGCTTCCCTTTGACTCGCATTTCCCAACAATAAGCCAAATGTTGCTTAGTTTAATTTTCCAGCTGATGAAACTTCCTTTCCTGTTGCTAATTTAAGTCTCTTTAAAGCGAATTTTGATTAATCTGGGAAGGGGAAGTTTTGTCTTTCTTAATTGAAAACACCCCCAACCAGTAGATGGCTTCTCTGCAGTGCTCAGGGAACAGCAGGGTTAGTACTAATAAAATTTTTGTTCCCTCCTCTCTCTCTCTCTCTCTCTCTCTCTCTCTCTCTCTCTCTCCCTCCATCCATATTTTAAAGGATTACTTTATCCAGAAACCCAGAACAACCTCACTAAAAGAGCTGCTGAGTGCTCAGTTGGCCGCAAGTGACTACAACTTGCTGTTGGGAATCAACGAACCCTGCCTGGCTTCATGGTGTCTGGGTACAGTGGTCCAATACCAGCCATGTATTTATATGTTGCTAGCATAACCCTTCACCAGACTTTCTGCCTTATTTAAGCTTCCGAGTAGCCTGCGACTGGCAGATGGCGGGGAAAGGAAGATCTCAAACAACCATAAATAAGACTGTCCCATAATTTAAGCCATAAAACACGTATGTAAGACATCAGAGCTGAAATATTCTTACACATTGCAAGGCAAGAAAAAATTCAACGTCAGTCATTCATCACAGAATGCCTTGCTGTAATCCCTGTTTCAGCAGACAGAGTGGAAGGACTGAGATGTGCTCAAGGTCAGCCTAGGGTTCTTGGTGAGAGCTTGGCTCTAGATTCCCTTCACCTGGCCCTAGAAGAGAGAAGGTCTGTATCAATCAGAAGAATGGAATTGAAGGTCCTTCCTAAAGCCTAAGGCTTGTTCCAGCATGATCTTTCTCTTGGTCCACTTCTTGCTTTATTTCTCATACTCCCAGCCCAGCCACACTGGTGTTTGCTGCTCCAGGACACAGGCCCAGTTTGCTCCTGCCTCTGCCTCTTTGCACTTGGTATTCTCTCTGTCTGGAATGCTCTTCTTCTGGGGAACTCTCATGGCTCAGTTGCTCCCTCCCTCTTTTAGGTTGCTGCTCCAGTGGCAATTTTGAAGTTTCATATGGAAAGAAAGCTGCATCCCCTGATTGCTAAGGTCTCAAAGGTAAGAATAAGTCTGTCATTGGGTCGTGCACATTGCCTTCTTCCATCCATTCCAGGAACTTCAAAAGCCAGGAGGAACTTCATGCGGCCGTATAGACTGTCAGAACAGAATTCAGTTTCTGTTTCTTCATTTTGGCATCCCTGTGCTGTTTTTTTTTTTTTTAAGATATATTTGCTTTTATTTCATGTCTATGAATGTTTTGTCTGAACATATCAATGTGCGTCATATGTAGGCAGATGTCTGCAGAGGTCAGATGAAGAAAGAAAGAGTTAGATCCCTGGAACTGGAATTACAGATGATTGTGAGCTACTGTTTGGATTCTGGGACTGAACCCAGGTCCTCTGGAAGAACGGCAAATGTTCCTACATGCTCAGCCACCCCACTAGTCTCCAGCTGCTCCTTAACATCTAGTGTCTGGACTGGAATGGAAATAAGTTATTTTAAAAGGATCATACAAGATTAAATTGAGTGTATCAAGGCTTTCTATAACTATATATTCTATAAGTTCTCATCATCACAGATGATCAGTGCAAGATCAGTGCCCTACCCATATGTCATTCACAAAGCTGTCACATGATTAGAATTGACAGTGAAGGAGGAAAAAAAAATTCTTGTGTAGGGCCAGGTGAGGCTCTATACAACTTCGTTTCTAGTTGTTGTCACAAGGTGATAGTAAAAAATAAGTCATCTCCTGGTCTTTATTGGGTTATTCTCCATAGAGAAGACACATACTCCCTTATTGCCTATATCTGTGGCTGGTCACTGCCGTGTCTCCTCTCTAGGTCTCTTCTGTTTGTAAATTTAAAAAATACTTTTCCAGATTCCACCATTTACCTGCAAATTTCATGATTTCCTTGTTTTTTATTGCTGAGTAATAGTCCATTGTGTAGATGTACCACAATTTGTGCATCCATTCTTCCACTGAGGGGCATCTGGGCTGTTTCCAGCTTCTGGCTATTACAACTAAGGTTGCTACAAACATGGCTGAGCAAATGTCCTTATTGTGTACTTGAGACTCTTTTGGGTGTATGCCTAGGAGTGGTATAGCTGGATCTTGAGGAAGCACTATTCCTAGTTGTCTGAGAAAGTGCCAGATTGCTTTCCAGATCATCCTGAGTGAGCTATCCCAGAAGCAGAAAGATGCACATGGTATATACTCACTCATATAGACATATAATATAGGATAAACATACTAAAATCTGTAGACCTAAAGAAACTAATCAAGAGGGAGGGCTCTTGCTAAAATGCTCAATTCCTATCCAGAAAGGGAAAGAGGATGGACATCAGAAGAAGGAGAAAAGAGGGAACAAGTCAGGAGCCTGACACAGAGGACCTCTGAAAGCCTCTGCCCTGCAGACTATCAATGCAGATGCTGAGACTTATGGGCAACCTTTGGGCAGAGTGCAGGGAATCTTATGAAAGAAGTGGGAAACAGTAAGATCTGGAGAGGACAGGAACTCCACAAGGAGAGCAACAGAACCAGAAAATCTGAGCACAGGGGTCTTTTCTGAGACTGATACTCCAACCAAGGACTATGCATGGTGATAACCTAAGACCCCTGCACAGATGTAGCCCATGGCAGTTAGTATCCAAGTGGGTTCCATTGTAATAGGAACAGGGACTGTCTCTGACATGAACTGATTGGCCTGCTCTTTAATCACCTCCCCCTGAGGTCCACCATACTTGTTGAGGGCTGCCAACTGGGTTCATTATCCCATTTAGGGCCAAGTGCAACTTCTGTTCTTTAAGCTTTTGCTGTTCAGTCTTAATAATGCAATATGGTAGGATCAGCAAGATTTGCCAGTCCCTCTATGAACTGTATCTATGATTAAAAGTTTTGCTTTGCTTTTAGTTCAGAGATACATTTAAAGTTATGCTAATAACTGATGCAGTTGGTTACAAGATTGAACTTTACCTAGTCTCTTTTTTACGTTTTCAAGGTTAAGCCTAGCATGGGTATCTATGTAGGTCTACCTGAAATAAACATGTTCCTAAAACACGTATCTACAGAATATGCCATAATTATAGATTATAACATTCTGTTTTATGTTTACAGGATGTAGTTTAGAGCAGATAACTAAAGATAAAACTTAACTCAGATATGCTGGTCCTCAAGTTTGTCAGAGATCTGCTGAATATGGCATTTTACATATGTAAGCTTATTATGACAGACAGAGAGTCCCAAATCCTAGCAGTAGCTTCCCTAGGTCTCTGAGAAGATTAGGGCACTATGACAGATAACTTCAACTCTGAGTTGTGGTTTCTGGGCAATACTGCTCCAACTGGCCCGCTGCTAAGGCCCAGCCTGAACTGTGGACAAAACTGGAAACCTGGAGAGTTATTGTCTCATGTTGCTAAAAAGGAGGTAAGGTCAATCTCTCATGTTCTTCTTTGACAGAAACAGCCTCTCATCTTCTGTGCCTGATGGTCAGACTGCCTCTGCCCATGACATCATGAAACCACAGGTGCCAGGGACAACTGTCTAGGTGGTGGACTGACTAGTCACAGCTGTCATGCATAGATTCATTTAGGTTACAATGTATCCTTCTCAAGTCTCTGATCACATTGGTGGCTAAGCTAATGGTAGCTTTGCAAATAAAAAGCAGACAATTAGATCCATGTTAGTTTACTAGTCGATTCATTATCTAGTTAAAAACTAGTAGGTACTAGATCTCTTATTTCAAAAGGCAAATAGGTTTGCCTTGCTCACAGGATTCATGTTAAAAGATAAACATATTTCAGTGTAACTTTTTACTATTCCTTCATTTAAATGACTGCTCCGAGTAATCAACTACCTGTGCCTTGAGCTGAATAACTGGATAGAAAAAGTATGAAGTTTATGTAAGGCTTGAGGATATAAAACTTTAAGTTATGAGGATCTAAAAAATGTTGAGGGTCTAAGAAGATGTTTCAAGGTTGGTAAATGAAAGTTCTGAAGAAAAGCCTCTAAGAAAGTGTTTGAGGGTCTAAGAAGGTGTTTCAAAGTTGATAAATGCAAGGTATGAACATTGGAGAGACAAGAGATATATGCCCATGAGTTCAATAGTGGCACAAATGTTATGGGAATAAGCAACTGTTTTCTGATTAGATTTAAAACCCTCTCCACAGACCCATTCCACAGGAGGAATCTCAAGCCTGATATTATAATTGGGCCAAGAAACCATGGCTAGGGAGCACATAAGTCCCAAGTGTAAACCTACTACCTTTTTATTGATATTGAATGCACATAGTACCAAAGTGCCTTCTAAATACACATCTCTGTTCTCTAAGATTAAAATATCTCTCAGTCACTAGAGCAGTATCTATTTTAGTGGATGGTGCCTAGTACAGAGACTTACAACAGGTCAGAGTGCAAAGGACAGTCTTTGTAGATTGCTCGGCTCTAAATGGAGCATATGTAATATACCTCTTCCACAAGGCTCACAAAACATTGCAGAACGTAGAGTAGAGAGACTGTAAGAGCCAAAGGCTGGGGGAGGCTGAAGGGAAACAGTGTCTTTTGGAAGTGCTAGGACAGCTGTACTCATGAACTTGCATCCGCTATGAGTACCGGCACAAGACCTGTATGAGAGCAATCCAGTCAACGGTCCTGCATGGATGTGGAGGAGCACACAAGTCCCTATCCCTAGATAAGGAGTTATTGAGGGTTGATAGCTGCTAGCGGAAGGATAATCAGTTTGCTCTAGGGGTGTGGTCCCCCACAGGTTGTCTGTGCTCCAATTGATGGCTCACAGACATGTATATATGAGAATCACTAGCTGAATTCAGTGGTGTATTTATATATTTACTTGTTTATATTTTTATGCACATGGGTGTTTTTGTTGTGTGTATGTCTGTGAACAACATGTGTGCTTGGAACCCAAAAGAAGGCGGAAAAGAGATTTAGATCCTCTTCAACTGGAGTTATAAGCAGTTGTGAGCTGCTATGTGGGTGCTGGGAACCAAACCTGGGTCTTCTGCCAGAAAAGCAAATGTCTTAACTGCTGAGCTATCTTTTCAGTCCCTCAGTTGGTTATTTTGAAAACGGAAGACGTTAATTGAGAAGAGGTTGTGAGGCGGCTGAGAGGAGTTGGAGTAGAGGAGTGTGGGGGTGACTGTTCATGCCAAATGAACATTTATAACAAAGCAAAACACGGTTATGGTCATGTTTTTGAAGAGTAACTAATGTAGTAGAAGCTCTTTGTATACAAAATGTTATCTAATGTGATCCCAAATTGTAAAAAGTATATTTAATTAATAAAACAGTGAAAAATACATGAAATAGTTATCATAATTATCTGGGGCAGCTGATGGTTTGAAGTTTATTATTACTATTACTATTATTCTTTCCTTCATGTTTTAAGCAATTGTTGCAGTGGTGATGCATCAGGAAGGAAGATTTAAAGTCAGAAGACAGTAATTCTCTATCTCCTTGGCTTTACTCAAGTGTCTCACAATAACATTCACTTTGTCCTCTTGAGTTGAAATTTTAAAAATTCAGGATTTTGGCATTTCCTAAGCTTTTTAAGGAAGCAATGGTTTCTACCATTTGGTAAATTACATTAATGTGATGACAGCCATAATTACAGCCTTTGATATCTGTTTATTTAATAGAATCATCACTATTGCCATTTTATGAAATCACAAGTGAAGGTCAGGACCAACCTCACTTATGTCTCGTAACAGTCAGTGCTTCCTTTCGGCTAAGGACACCAGCTCCATGTGGTTGGAGGGCCAAACCAGAAGCCATTAAATGAGTCATACTATTCTTCTGCTGGGGTCCCTGAATGGGTTTTGCTTGCTGATGGAATTCAACATTTTTTCTTCAGAAGGTTTCCATCTTCCCCTGGGTAATATTTTTTTTTTTTTTTTTTTTTTTTACATTTAAGCTGTGGACATTAAAAATTTCCTAAGTTCTTGCATCACCAAGTTCATACTCTTCTTCCAGTCCAGTGCATGGACTGTGTAAGAGAAACATTCTTCTTCCATTTGGTCTGCACCGGTAGTTCTAATCCAAGCTGCCTTATTTAACCTTTACTATGCCAGAAGATTCCAGACTGGTGTCTCTGAATTGAATCTTTTCTCACCCATCTTCCATATCCATACACTGGAGCCGTTCTCCAGAAGACAAACCTTCTTGTGTCCTCATGGTCAGTGTTCTTATTGAATGCTTTTATTTTCTCTGGTTATAAGGAGGGGGGATATCTTGTCAACCTCCAATAGGCAGAGAAGGTCAACAGATGGGAATGAAGACTTCACTCACCAAGTGAGCCTGGATTTTCACACACTCCCCTCATTGGGGGTAATGAGACATTGTAGGGTCTACACTTAAAAAAAAAAAAAAGAAACTCCATTTTTTTTTTTTCTGGGAACTATTGCTTGCAGCTCTAAAGGTCACTATCTCTGGGATGGATCTGCCCATGCACTCAGCTGCAGCACTCCAGGTCAGAATAGTAAATGTATCAGGAGCACCAGAGGCTGAAGGGTCAGCAATCAGCAGCCACTGTAACAGGAGGCAGCTGAGCTCTGATATGGCTGGTGAGTGACAGAGAAGGGTGGAGGAGAGCCCATGCTTTAATAATGCTTCCCAAGCTTCCCTGCCCATCAGAATCAGTTGGGATCTTTGAGATGAGCTTAGGCCCATCTATGGACTTCCAATGTCTAAGCCAGGGTTCAGTGTCTGTATCTTCTTTAGCACCCAGGTCATGGCAAAGTGCTGCAGGCTGGAGACATTCTGTTTCACAAAATTTGGGTTTGCAAGAAGGTTTTCAGATGGAAATGAGGGTTACTGACCCCTTTACCCTGCTAGCTAGAAGTCAGAAGGTGCCATCTTACTTCTAGCACAGACCAATGTGTTCATTCAACGACTATAACAGACCACCTGAGATTATTAGATCCGGATTTTTTTTTCACTCAGAGTTTTGAAGGTTTCAGTCCATGAGTGATTGGTCCCATTGATTTGGATCCAGGTGAGGACATATGTTGTGACAGGAACTTGTGGCGAAGCAAAAGTACCAGAAAGTAGAGAAGGAGAACAAAGGGAAACAGAACAAGGGGCACTGACCCCACAGTTCCCCTTAGGCACACCCCCAGTGGTCTGCACCTTCCATTAAACCCTAACTTTCAAAGGTACCTCAGCCTTCTAATAGCAAAACCATGGGGACCAAACCATGGGGACACATGGGCCTTTAGGGGACATCCAACATCCAAACTATTGCACCAGGCTGGAAATCACAGTTGAGTCCCCCACACTAAAGGCCTGTGTCACCATGTTGGAAATTAAGCTGATTATCTGAACTTCCAAGAAATCACGAGAGACCTAACGTGAAATCGCCACTTTTCAGGACAGGATAGTTTTCAGTGGGATAGTGATGAGGCTTTCTTGGCCTCAATCCTTTTTGAACAACAGCAACAAGGTAACTTGAGACAATCCATTGTTAAGCACTCGGGTGTTTACCCTTTGTCCTGTCTTCTTGTCCCCATCTTCCAAGGGGTGAAGGGAAGTGTTCATCGGACTTCTTGTCATGGGTCTCAAGCAAGAAGGGATTGGTTTTGGTTCACGCTTTCTGAGGCTTCATGGTTTCTAGGTCAGGTGGTGGAGATGCTGCAAGATGGCAATGTTGGATGTCAGAAGAGCGAGTGGTGGAGCAGAGCCGCTTATCTCTTAGCAAACAGGGAGGAGGGAAGGTAGCAGGAGGAGGGGCAAGAGGAGGAAGAGAGGAGGGAAAAGCAGAGACCAGAGAACAAGAGGGAGGAGTCACCAGCAGGCAGTTCTCTTCTGCTGTTCCTTATTGGTTCCAGGTCGCCAGCCCTCGGGGTGGTGCGGCCCCATTGGACAAGGATTTTCAGTCCTAATGGCCTCAGGAAATTTCTTCTCAGGCACCTGCAGAGGGCGCTTTCTAAGCCGGGTCCAATCAAGTTGATGTTCAGGATAGGCCATCCCAGAAAGCCACCACAGATTTTGACGTGGCCAATCTCTCTCTCTCTCTCTCTCTCTCTCTCTCTCTCTCTCTCTCTCTCTGTGTGTGTGTGTGTGTGTGTCTGTCTGTCTGTCTTTCTTTGTCTCTCTGTCTCTGTTTCTCTTTCTCTCTTCCTCTCTGGTTGTTCATTTATTTATTTTTTTGAGGCCCTTTTTGTCTATAAAATGAGCATCTTTTGTTCACGGGAATGCATTTTGTCTTCCGGGTGGAGTGTCACATGACTCTAGAATTAAAAAGCAACAAGCTAGCATAGTCAGATAACCCAGATGTGCGCTGTCGGCAAGGGCTGGTCCAGAGACCTTGTCCTGGATCTTTTGGTGATCTTTTCTTTTTTAAAGCTTCTCCAGCAAAAAACATTTTCATCCATTTTTCTGCTCGACACACGTTACCTTCTGAGAAACTGAGCCGTGCATGGGAGGCTACAAAGCTGGTGCGGCCTGCTCTGCCAGTGTTCTGCGCGGTGAAGAGCAAGGACAGAGCACCGGGCCTAAGCCAAATGCTAAAGATGGGTCCTGCTGGAGGCCTCGCCCTCTGTTGGCCCTTGGTGCTCCACCCCCAGTTCCCCGCAGCTGCAGGAGCCGGTCTCTCAGCTCAATCCATTCTGCCAGCTCTCCAGGCGTGGTAGCCAGCCACGCTGCTTCTGCGTCATGCTAGACACCTGCGCGGACTGTGTGGCGGGGAGTGAAGCGAGAGAGGGCGCAAAATCACGGCCTCCAGCTGCCCCACATCCTCTCTGGAGGGCGCTCTTTTCTGGGGAAAAAAAAAAAAGGCGGAATATGTGCAAAGCAGCTGAGGTGCAGGGGTGAGGGTGTGGGCTGCGGTGGGCTTGGCTTCCTTCCTGCGTGCGTCTAAAGCTCAGCTGGAGGCTGTGAAGTAGAGTGCGATCTGTCTTCGTGGAAAACACAGAGTAGCAGGAAGTGCTGCCGCCAGGAGCACATTAATCACATCAGCTTGGCAGACAATCATCTGAGATTCGGTCAGATCTGTGAACACAGCATGTCCAGTCAGCTCACTTAGACAATGTTGTTACCCTGGAGAACACTGGCTTTTTTAAATTTATTTTATACTGGGGCTGTGTCCACAGCGTATGGCTTCCTGGAAGGAAAATTCACATAATCACATGCATGGATACACACATACACGTTACGCACGCATGAATGCACACACATAACAAAATCATCAATCTTAATGTATCTTGAATCGACTGAAGTCAAGGTTCTATAGCTATAACCTGGTTATAGTTCTGGGCCAATACTGATAATGGAGATGACAAGTCAGGGTCGGATTCTTGTGGAAAAGGCAACAATTATGTATATTGAAATCATGTACCTGTCCTTTGTAGCTTATAAATATGTATACATTTGTGCATATATGTATGTATGTAGTGTATAGATATGGGCACCAGGGGGATTCTTTTGTGTTTCTATGTTAGATTGTTGTCTCATAGAGACTAATGCTACAAATACACTTATAAGAAGGAAAAAAAAAAAAGAGAGGGAGAAAATAACGACCGAATAAAATGAAAAGAAGAAAAGAAAAGAATAATTAGAGGCCCCAGGGATGCTGATTTTAGTCAGATTAAAAAGACATGAAAGGGCCAGGTATGGAGACTTGAACCTGTGATCCTAGCTGCTGGGAAGGCCAACCTGGGAAACTTGATGAGACTCTGTCTCAGAGTAAATAGAGGACTGGGGATAGCCAGGGGTAGAGCATTTGCCTCATATGCATGGGGTCCTCAGTTCAATTGTCAGCACCATAAAACAAAACAGAAAAATATGAATTAGAGAAGGAAACAACACACAAAAGTCGGTAAAAAAACAAAACAAAACTGAAACCAAACCAAACTAAACAAACCAAAACACCCTTTTGTTTTTTCCTAATTTTGCCACCTGAACTAGTTATTTACCTTCTAAGTTTCAATTTCTTCATGAATAAAGTGAGTCTCTCTTTGCAGGAATTCTTGAGGATCAAAAATAGCAGAGCTCGTGGCCACCCGCGATGGTGCTGAGAGCAATCGACACAGTCTACACAGCCAAGACTCTTAGCTGAGCACCTGTCTCATGACATGGTATGCCGTTTCATAATCATCTTTTGAGATAGATTTCTCACTTTTGAGACAGGGTCTTACTGTGTCGTCCAGGCTGGCCCTGAATGCATGATCCTCCTGCCTAGGCCTCCCCAGTACCAGGATTACAGGTATGCACCACCATGGCTGCCTTTCCACCTCCGGTTAACAGAGAAGACAATGTACAGCTACTTAACTACACTTTGTAAGTGGTGAACTGGCTTTGAAACCAGGCTACAACTGCTTTTTTTTTTTTTTTTTTCTTGCCATGCTATTTTGCAATGACAAATTGCATGGCCCTCTCTTGAAAATTTTACAGTAAAGTGGTAATCCTCTAAAATTTTTAAAATTTCAGACCACAAAGAAGAGAAGTTTGGGTGGCTAAATTGGCCTCTGTGCAACTTGAGAATTATCAGTGCATTTGACTTACCAAAGCTCAGCTCATTGTTAACCAAAATAATTGAGATATGGCCAGACCTTGTCATCCAAGCCTGAACATCATAAAAGTTAAATCTCTTTATACTTACATATAAATATATATTCAATAGATTTATAAATGTATGTACATTTATAAAGATATATTTACATTATAAATTTCAAAGTTCAAGTGCTTCACTAGCAGAAAAATGGAACAATAGTACAGTGACAGCTGTCCCAGAACAAATAAATGGCTTTATTATGGGGAAAAATTGGCCCTTTGAGTGCCTTCACTTTAACTCTTCAAGGAAGAGCACCCTATAAAACTGGGCTTTATGTGACATTGAAGGACTATGGAGTACTTCAATCACTGTTGGAAAATCCCATCGAGAGGGAACCAGTGCAATCCTAAGAGGTGAGAACCCTTGAGGGATGATATAGAGATTTCCTGGGCTTGGAGCAGCAGGCAGTTTCTGCCTGCTCTGATTTCCTATTGTTAAGACATCATATAGACGGATAGGTGTCAAGCTTTTCCGGAGGGGAAAAATGGCTCATTGGACACAATTGGCAATCACAGCTTCTTCCAGGTGCCAGCCTAAGAATTATTTTCTTTCTTCCAACTGGGCTGAGATAAGAGGAGTCTGGGCTTGTTGGAGAATATGATCCTATCAGTCGTTTCAGGTTATCTGCAGAACACCAGTCTCCTACCGTGATCCTGTAGATTTAATACTCAGATGTTTTAGGGTGTTAAAAACAGAAAGCACCTGAAACATCCATGAGGAATGTCTTCTTTTTTTCTTGGTATCTAACTTAGGTTAATACTGATCCTGACAAGAATATTAAAAAAACAAAAAACAAAAAACAAAAAACAAAAAACAAAGCAAGTAGTTCAGTTTCTCAGAAGAGGGTTTATCAAATCCACTGCTAAATGGTCTGCCCTTCACAGCAAGTCAATGCCTTTCCCCTCTTCTCTCCCCTCCCCTGCTTCAGTCATGAGTTCAGATTGTCAGTCTTCTGCCAGTGGCTTGCTGTTGCCTTGCAACCCCAATCAAACACTTTATTAGGCAGACTGTCTCTGGAATTAGTGTTGAGCTGAGGACTGCCTCAAACATGAATCACAGTAACATGTCTCACTGTTTACATAGCAATGAAGATTATCAAGATGAATGGAGAGAAGCCAACTACTTTCCCACCCTCTGTATTCATCACGAAGTCATTCGGCCCTGTCATTTCTCATGCTGAGAGATTTATTGGTAATTATTGCAACAGATAAGCTGTCTTGAGGGAGAAAAACCTTCCAGGGCTTGGGGGTGCTTCTGATCCCTAGGGAACCAAGGTGTGCAGTAGCCCTGATGTTGAATTAAATTGGAGAAATGCAAAGTCACACAGTGTTTACAAAAGCAGTCATCAACAGTGGGTGTTGATTATCTCAATCACAGTGTTCTTCTTCTTCTTCTTCTTCTTCTTCTTCTTCTTCTTCTTCTTCTT
>NW_026596162.1:1167014-1200663 GCF_907164565.1 Psammomys obesus
TTCTTCTTCTTCTTCTTCTTCTTCTTCTTCTTCTTCTTCTTCTTCTTCTTCTTCTTTTTCATTTTATCTGTCCATACTAATCTACCTGATATTTAGGAAAAAATACATCACGAATGCTAAGGAAATATATAGACATATTTTTTAAAAATTGTCTTCATCTGGATTTAAATTTTTTTAACCTTATAAATCCAGTACATATACACATATAGCACTCATACTTGCTACTTTCAAAGTAAAATTTATTTTAATTTCCTCAATTAGTCTAAAGGTGTGAGAGAAAGAGGAGGGAATTTTGGCTTCAGGAGAGGTTTTCATTGATATTGCTTGAACATTGACATTAGGTCAGAGAGTGGGAAAGAGAAACGAGATGCTGACTGTTCAATATAGCCATCCATCAGATGTCTGGCTCAGAACCAAGACACACACATTCCATCTCCAGGCTTGTTTCTACAGCCAACCTGCAGAGACCCAGACGGTATTCTTGGCCAGTCTTCTAAATGTCCAATTAATAGAAGTCTATTAATGGTCTATTATTGGCACAAATGGACAAGCTGGGAAGTGGTATATAATTCCTGCCCACCACGGTGAATGATGTGTAACAAGATACTGTTGTGCTAAAGGAGAAAGGGAGAATGAAATGTCTCCAGTCAAGTAATAGGATAAGTTATTTGGCTCCCAGTTTCAGATTAAAAACAATTTGTTAACTCCTTTTCTTTCCCTTCTTTGTGACTTAAAATAATTAAATAAAAAGATGACTATACCAGAGAGACACAGAGCAAGTGGGTGCCTCAAAACTCTTCTACCAGAGTGTAAATGAGTGCAGCCATTGTGGAGATGCCTATGTGATCTAGTTCCTGATAAAATATACAACTCCATCTACAAAATCATTGCCTGTGTATTATTGTGATGCATTCACAGTATTCACAGCAGCCATGGTATGGGACCAGCCTAGACATCCATGAATAGATAGTGGACAAAGAAAATGTGGTGTGTATACATGAAATTTTATTCAGACATAAATATGAAAAAAGTGTTGCCATTTACAAAAAGGGGTGGAAATGGAGATCATCATGTTAAGTAAAATAAGCTACACTCAGAAGGACAATATCATATGTTTTTCTCTCATATGCAGAATCTAGATTTAAAAAATTGACATTGTGCAATAGAAAGGGATCTACTTGGCAAGAGGAAGGGGACCAGCAGGAGAGGGGAATAGGTAACAAAGAGAGCAGTGAAAGAGCAACTAATATATATATATATATATATATACACACACACACACACATATATTCAACACAATATATATGAATACATACACTCAACACACACTGTTGATTACTGCTTTTGTAAACACTGGTGAGTCTTTGCTTGTTTCCTATTTAACTTGGTGTCAGGGTCACCACACACCTTGGTTTCCTTGGGATCAGAAGAATCCTAAGTCCTAGAGAGTTTTGCTCCCTCAAGACAGCTTATCTGTTGCAATAATTACCAATAAATCTCTCAGGATGAGAAATGACAGGGACAAATGATTTTATGATGAATACAGAGGATGGAAAGGGAGTTGGCTTCTCTCCATTTATCTTGATATTCTTGCATAAACCATAAGATACATACATATGTCTATATGTATCTTGGGAAAAAGGATCTAACACTGGCATTTGAGGACTAACCAACAGTCTTTTAGTTAGACTTAAAACCCACTGAATAGGATGGACTTTACACCTGATACTGTAAATCTAGCTAACTACCCATGGCTGGTGAGGTCATGGACCCTAAACGAAAACCACATCCATCGCTTTTCTAAACTAGTATAATTCCAAATTGCATTCTAAATGTTTATCTTTATACCCACAGGTAAGTGTAGCTCTTGCCTTTTACAAAAATCTACAACTTGTAGAACAACTGAACCCGGGGTACACAACTCCAGTTGACACTTTCACAACAGAATCTGTATACCTGAGGCCCAGAGAACATCTCAGAAGAGAGAGTGGAAAGACTGCAAGAGCCAGAAGACCAGAAAGTCTGCTGAAAGAGAGGTTTGACAGGGAACTTACACCTACGAATTCTCCATAATATGGTCACATAACAGGACAAGTACAATGACAAGACCAGATGGCATGTCACTGTTGATGGGAGAAAACTCACAAAACCCCACCACTAGATAAAGAGCTGTGGGCAATTAATGGTTGCTGAGAAAGAATTAGGTTTTCCTAGAGATAAGCACCTTGATAGGTCACCTAATCTCAAGCCGTCAGCCGTAAACGTATGCATATGAGCAACACTAAACACACTTAACAGGTTGTATTTATAAACATGCAAACAAGTGCACATGTGTGTGCAGATAATAATTAAGGAAATAGTCATGAATTCTAGAGAGACAGACACAGAAAGAGTTGGAGGGAAAGAAAGGGCATTCATGCATGGAATTACAAAGAAACAAAACAATTGCAATCAAGGGGAAAAAATGCTTGGGAGGAAAAGTCTTCCATCACAATAACGTAGTGATTGCCAGATTGGTGGGAAATGTGTGTGCTTTGCACAACCACCTGAGTTTGACATCAAGAAACAGGGACCAGAGACTGGTATTTACAGTGGTCAAATTGACTACTCAGTATTGAATGCTGTTTGAGAGATGACTGGGAACGCAATGGACGGATTCACTTCTGCTGAGAAGGCTGTCCTAGGCATCGTGTTTCAAAGACTCAATTAGGGAGTTGTTTCTGTGAGCTGTATCTTGCCTTGCTTCTCCAACAGACAAAAAACCTTGAGATAACACACCACCAAAGTATTCAAAGTGCTTATGTAGCATCACATACTTCAAGACCTCTGGGTTAATCTCCAAATCAGTATTTCTCAATTATTTTTTTCACTATTGCTCACCCAAGGAAAGTTTTAAACAATTTTTCATAATCATTCCATTCTCATGAAATTTAAAATCTCAGTTACCCACATGCCTTTTAACACACAGATTGATGTACTAGTTATGTTGGTGCACTAACAGTAAAAGGTAATAGTTTTCACCTCTCTTGGGTCAATATAAGTCCCATTGAGAATTCACGCTCTAAACCTTAAGTGGTTTATTCAATAATTTAAATATTAAAATATGCTCTTTGTAGCTACTTATGCACATTTATTTTGCTTAATAACTAAGAAACAAAATATCAGAATTTTGAAGAAGCTCTTTGAAGGTGGAAATAAGACAACTGAAAGTTCAAGGCCAGCCAAGGCTATGTAATGAGTTCAAGGATAGCCTAGGACACAGGTCATTTTGTCTCAGATTGTTCATGAAATACCTCCAGTAGAATCCAAAACATGAAATATTTAGAGGCAAATTTGATAGATGTTAAAATGTACATCCTTGAAACCATAATGCATTGATGAATGAAATTAGAGATGCAATTTAAAGGAATTGACAGCATTCTCATGAATGAAAGAACTTCCCTGTCACCATAGCATCTGAGTTCCCCAAACTGATTCTTGATTCAATATGATGACTCCAACACTTCAGCAAGTTTTTGTATATGAATTTTAATATTTATGCTAAACATTATATGCAAAAGTAAAAAGAATTTAGAATAGACAAGTACGTTTTGTAAGAGAATGAACCAATATGGACCTTCCAGTACTTAATTTTAAGATTTACTGGAGAGTTATAGGATTCGAGACAGTACTGTGAATATGTAAGGAGGGACACATGGTCAGCTTTCTTCATAGAGCTTCCAAGGTCCTTCAACAAGGACAGGGCATGGCTATTTGTTTGTCTTTCAAGAAGTAGTTCTGAATTAACTGGATATTCATATGACAAAGAAAAAACTATGAGCTTCAACATGTGTCTCATACCATATTTAAAAAAAATCAACTCTGAGTTGGTTACATGCCTAAATATAAAGTCTTATATGCTGATCATATGAGCTTGAAAAATATGTTTACATTAAATTACTAAATAATTTCAGGAAAGATTAATATCGTTCAAAACGAAATTTTAACGTTGTGCAAGGAAACCTTTAGGCTGGCGAATGCTTGGTTTTGTTGTCCTCCTTTTTGGACTGTTGAGCTGGGCTCTCCATCCAGCTAAGTTACCTAGAGATCAGCTGGGTTCTCTTGAGTCTGGCTTTCCAAGTTTACGAGAACAGATCCAGAGCAGCTTTACATTAAGGCCAACATTCCCATGATTACAGCCTGGCCCTTTAAAGACTGTCCAATGCCCTCTGTTATACTTAGTGGAATTGTAATCTCTTCTTGTCTCTGTGTGAGCGATAGTAGTCTCTATATTAGAAACTGTCAGTGGTTTTATCCCCTAGAGTTGTGGAGCCTCCTGTCACACATGCTCAAATCATTTCTCAGTAGAAGACTACAAAGGATTCCTCAGGCTTGCAGAAGTCGCTCTGTGTGCAGCTTCCATAATCATCTGCCAAGTCTGAGTGCTCCAACCTTGACAATCTCTGATCTTTGTGTGTGTGTGTGTGTGTGTGTATTGCTCTCAGGGAATGGCTAAGCTCTGGCTTATTTCTTTTCCTACATCGTTACCTAGACATTGCCTCCAGGAAGCTAGCTGAAAAAACTGTAGAGCTCAAAGCGTTTTGTTTTTCTGGGGTCAGAGTCTTGGGTTACCTACTGTCCAATATCTAAAATCAGTTAAAAATATTTTCCAATTATTTATAAGAGTGAAATTATCAGTTTTGAAAGAACCAAGAAAACATAGACTCAGAAAAAAATAACAAAACATTTAGAGAGTGCAAATACCTTAAAGAAACACAATCAACTGTATAGACTATACTTAGACAAATAATTAATCAGAGAAAAGCATTTATATAAGCATACACATATTTTCAAGTAGCAAGGCAATGGTATTCAAAGTATAAAGAAAGAATAATGATCTTAGAAGAACCAAATGAAGTTACTGAAATTGAAAAATGAAATATCTGGCTGCTTTTGGAATATTGCAGGTTAGATTTTTGGAAAAAATAGATGTCTAATATATTTTACAATGTTTTAAAGCAGAAGACTGAATCCATAAGCGATGAGTTTATTCTATACTCCTCTCTTCCTCTGACTATAAAGTCAATGTGGAAGAGAAAGCAATCCACCTCAGAGGTAAAGGCAGATTGCCACTGATGCCCTGATCCAGGCCCTGGAACAAAGCCCAGAACAGAGTGTTGGAGACATACGGGAATGGATGGATCGATGGATGGATGAGTGATACAAAGTTCCTGGGTATTGAGCCCAGGAACTTTGAACTTTGACTGCTGGGCAAACAGGGCATGGGAGACAGGACTAGGGTACTAAAAAGGTTGCCAGATATGACTCCTGTGTCTCTTCCTAAGAAGCTCGTCTGAAAAGCAGCCATATCCATTGGCTCCAAACAAAACAATCATTTAGGAAGCAGATTTGTCCTCGCCATGATAACAGGAGGAAACAATTGCAGCAATAGTTCCTCTAGTTCAGTTTTTCGAATCTATATTTCCTTCAAGGTTGGAGAAACATTAATCTATAATTAAAATAAAATGGTTCCAGGTTATAATCATCCAGGGATTATAACAGACCTGTTGGGGGTTGGTCTAGTGCTATGCATTCAAATGTTGATTTCAGTGCTTTGAGATCTGGTTCCCGCCCTGGCCCTGCCGTGGGCATCATTAACAATGCTAAAGTAGCTCCTGTAACCACAGAGGAGAAGGAATGTTCCGCATTATCCATGATTGGTTGATTAAAAGGCCTGTATCTGGGCAGGATGGAAGGAGGTAGGCGTGGCTCAGGTCCGGGCTTTGGAGGCAGGTGAATGACAGGAAGGAAACAGATAGACAGATAGGAGGACTGAGGAAACCACCACAGGTTAGGTGAAGAGAGAACCATGTGGGCCAGGAGGAAGGACTCCGAGAATAGTGTGGATGGAGAACGCGACCCAGATGAAAAACATAAGCAAGTATTTATGAAATTATGGACAGGAGCTAGTCCAATTAGGAATGGTTAAAGCAGATGGCATAGGATAGGGGCTAGGAGATGGATGGGGACATTATTGAGATAGCATAGGTAGAATTATCTGCCCAGCCCAAGATGAAATAAGGCAAACCTAAAATCTAGCAGGTATCTGTGTGTTTGTTTGATTGTGATATCGGGTTAAATAATATTACCTTAAAAATTATAGGGCTAATAATAAACATATTTTACCCGATACCATTTATTTTCAGCTACACAGATTCAAACATAGAGACTTTTTGGTAGAAACTAGGCCCTTTATAGCTCTCATTTAGCTAAACCCAAGTTCACATTTTAAAAAAATGTGTATATGCCAAAACCATGAGGACGCAAACCTCCTAGATAGTCAGAAGGATCAGTTCAAAATAGATTTAGACTGCAAAAGCTTCGTATTTTGGAATGATCTGAAACAATATGTACAATCACTAAAAATAAGCAATTTAAAAATAAAAGGTTGGATCAAAAGTGAGCAACAAAAAGAGAGCTTATGCCCTGGAGAGATGGCTCAGAAGTTAAGATCGCTGGCTGCCCTGGCAGCTAGTTCATTTTCCAGCACATACATGGAAGCCCAAAACCATCTGTAACTCCAGGTCCAGGGGATCCATGCCCTCGCTGGCCACTGAATGCAGTGCAATTACATGCATGCAGGCAAAGCACTCATGTATGTAAAATAAAAGTAAGTAAAAATTTAAAATACATTATTATATAGTTAGCTCTGAGAAAGAAGCAGAGATTCTAAACATGAAGGCAAAGATCTTCAAATTTTGTATGTTATTTCTAACCAAATTATTTTTCAAATATAAGGCTAAGTTAAAGATATTCTCAACTATGCAAGTCTTTGCAATTAAAAAAAATCCTTTTTGTTCTTTTCTAATTGTATGTGTGTGTGTGTGTCTATGCATGTGAGTGCAGGTACCTGGGAATACAGAGGAGGGCATTAGACACCCTTAGGGATGGAATTACAGGTGGTTGAGAGCTGTCTTAACACTGACATGGGTGCTGGGAACTGGATTCAAGTTCTGTGCAAGAGCAGAATGCGCTCTTAATCCGTAAGTCACATCTCCAACCTTATCTTTGCAATTTATTTACACGAAATGAAAGGACTCTGCAAAGAAGTGCCCTAGGGGAAAAGAAACCCTAAGGGGTGGGGGAAGAAAGGAAGAGAAAAATAAAAAAAAGGAAAAGAAAAAGAAAAAAGGAAATAAACTCAAAAGAAAACAGTGAAACATTGGAAGAAAAGAGAAGTTAATGTTTTGAATACATAGTTCAATATCCAGAGTAGCAAAAAGAGAAAGAAGAAAGAAAGATAGAAAGAAAGAAAGAAAGAAAGAAAGAAAGAAAGAAAGAAGGAAGGAAGAAAGACTACAAAGCCCAAATAGGAAAAGGTCTGGCTCATGGAAAGATGTCATTAAAACAAACAAGCAAACAAAAATAAGGAGATAGCCAGGCACGGTGGTCATGCCTGTGACTCCAGCACACAGGGAGGCAGAGGCAGGCAGATCACTGTAAGTTTGAGGCCAGTCTGGTCTACAAAGGAAGTCCAGGACAGCCAAGGAAACACAAAGAAACCCTGTTTCAAAAAACTAAAACAAACAAACAAACAAACCCCCAAACACACAAACAATAACAACAATAAAAAACAAAACAAACACACACACACACAAAAAAAAACCAAGGAGATAAGATAAATCAAATTTTGTAAACATTAATTTAATATATGTAAACAATTTCTAAAAACCAACAATAAATACAAACAACACAAATTTTAAATGAGCAAATGATCTAGACATTTTATGAGAAAAGGCATACATGCCCAATATGCCCACAAAGACCTACTTAATATTACAAGTTGTCTAGAAAGTCCAGATAAAAATAAAAATCAGATTGACATATTCTAACATATCCTTGAGAAGAAAATGCTCAGGAATTACTGGTACCAGCGACAGTGGACAGATTCTCTGAGAACTGGTTTTACAGCTTCTTGTAAAGGCAGAAACATACCCTGACAATGAGCCAGAGATCCCACATGTGTGTATTTTCCCCTAAGGTAGTGAAAAGCCACATCCACATGAAGTCTTGGGCACAAATGTTTGTAATAGCCAAGCAGTGGCGCCAACCCACCAGTTCACCAACTGATAAAAGTGCTTTCATCCAGTACAATGCAGCTGCTGTGAAATAAGAAGAGTGATTTCACACAAAACCTGCACCTGCAATGAGAGGTGACAATAAGGAGGTGGGCATGAAAGAAGGAGGGAGGGAGGGAGGGAGGGAGGGAGGGAGGGAAGGAGGGAGGGAGGGAGGGAGGGATAGGGTGAGAAGAATGGAGGACAAAGAAAGAGAGTATGGACTGACTGGTCCTTCCCCTTGTAGCCTCATTGCTTCATTCTGTTTGCTCTGTCCTCATAAGCACACTATAAGCTCTTGGGAGGGAGGGACTTGCATTTAATAAATCCTTGCACCTGCTAGTGGGCTGACCTGCTGGCTGGCTAGTTGGTTCACAGGCACTGAGAGACTATGTCAGATGCCAACTGTGGCTCGTGAAGTGTCATGACCCTTTTACCATGATTCTGGTGCAAAAACTCCTAGGAGGAGTTTATTGGAAACATTCTAAAGGTTGGGTCCTCTGTGATTTCAGCCAGTGGCAGGGTGCCCCACAGGTGGCAGGTGGCCTTTTAATGACTGGGCAGAGCTTCCAGGAGGTCTCTGTTGACCTCACTACGGCACTGTGCTTGCCGACTCAGGACACACAGTCACCCCCTGACTCTCCCCTTGAGGGCACCCTATGCTGGGGAGGCTAACAGTTGTTCCTACAGCCTGGCAACTCTGTGTTCTTATTCTGGACACTGAACTAGTTCCCCTCACCTACTCTTCTGTTCATTCCCAAAGTCCTTTAGGGAGCCCCTCCCTTCAGTGGGTTCAGCCCTGGGACACAGAGTGCTTGAGATATGGTCCTTCCATTAAGGATCTCAAATCCAGACAAGACAGAATCAGACTGAATTTTGAGTGGAGGAAGCAAAAGCTATATAAGCTGCAGAGGCCTAGAATCCAGTCCTGGGCTCAGCTTGAGTTCAGTGAGGATGATGTCCAGGGATGATGCCTGAGCTGATTTTGAAGTCCACAGACTTTTCAGCTTCATTATTTTGCTTCTAAGTTTGGCTGGGCTTTATTATAAGATGCCCAAGGTCATAGGGGTGAGGGCCATCAAGGGCAAGGCCTAACTCTGGAAGCCCAGCTTTTAGTTGTCTGCTTTGTATGGCTGTCACATTCTTCAATGATAGAGTAGAGCAGTTTCAGAGGTATTCCAGACTTCATGCTAAGCACAGCTGAGCTACGGGGAGCCACAGGACCGAAGGAAGACCTGGGTTCAAAATCCATCTCTACTTGTTCATGGTTTGGTGAGACCTGACAAACTATTCAGTCCCTCTTAGAAACAGGTTTCCACTTCTCAAATGGTTGATAACCTTTTCCCAGGGAGGGTGATACAGATCAGGGTTTCCCAGGCCTGAGCCTTTCCCCCTCCCCAGTGGGTGAAGCAGAAACCGTCTAACTACCTTGCTTCTAACTGCTGGCTTGTCTGCTGGCAGTCGCCTGGGACTTGCAGGCAACTCTGCTTCTGTGACTTCCTGAAGTATCCGTGAAGGCTTTATTTATGAATCCAATTCCTTCTTTTTTATTATACCTGCAAATTACATTCTTATCACCATCCCGGAGAGCTAAATTTATTCCCAAAGGTAATCAAAGATTATCAGATATCAAAAAGAACAAGTCCTGTCACCTGCAAAGGGAAAATCTATTATATTTGTTTTACTGTGACCCAGACCAATGTAATGAGATGTGGGACAGCTTGTGTGGCACCTTAGCTGCCTGCTGCCCCGACACTTACTAATGTCAGTCCCAGCTTAACATAGCTCAGCCCAACATGCTCTAAAACCCTAGTTCTAGGATTGCAAAGTATGAAATCACTCAAGGTATTCCAGCTTAAGCTTATTCATGGAAAATTAGTCCAGCAGAAGTCATGTTATTAGAGGATCTATTTATGTAATGACTGATTCAGCAAATTGGCAAAAAGTTTCAACTTATAAAGTCCACATCACTGTGAATTGCTTATGAGGCTTCCTGCCACAGCTCATCAAGGATCCACGGTAAGGCCTAGGGCAGGTCTGGGAGCCACAGTTGTAGGAATGAAGGGCTCTGCATTCTCCCCTGAGCTATAGTTTTCCCCTGTATCTGTAGACCCAAATATCCCCAAACTTAAGGGCTTAACATAAGGATATACATTTATTATCTCCAAGAGTATCTGCTGATCAGAAGTGGCCTAGCTTATGGTTCTGGCTCTTTCTCTTGGTAAGTGAATGAATTTAACAAAAGCAGGGAAAGGGTCCTTAATTGAAAAAAAAAAGCATTCAAAACTATGAAGAAACCAATACATATTAAAAATTTTTCCCATACAAAGCATTGAAAATTTGATTCTACGGCTAAGATGAGCCCATCATATTCAGATTCACTGAGTGTGGCCATGACAACTGTTCCTTAAGTCAGACGTTTTTGTAAGGAAGGGAACTTGGGTAAAGGTTGTTCCAAGAATGTATCCATCTACAACCAGCTTTCAGTGAATCTGTGGCTTGCCTTTACAGCCATGAAATCCCCTAAGCTCAGGAGTGCCTTTTGGAGGCTGGCCTCAACAGGAGCAGGTTGGTGGGACATGGTGGACTCGGTGCCTTGGGTACAACACTCCTCACCCCCTCAGTCTGGCTCTGCTTTTCTGGATAGAGCAGTCTTGTACACATGAGTTCCACTGACAAAACCAGCAGCCTTCACTCATAGAAGCACCAGTTGAAAGGTGTCATCATTCTTCTCATAGATGGTAGGAGCACCTGGGTGACTTGTCCTGCAGGCTGCCCCAGAGCGGATGAGGTCCAACACTGTTGTCTCTGACTGCAGACCAAACCTGGACTTTATTTCCACTTCTGACCGAGTGGAATGTTACTTCCTCCTTGGCTGTCTCCTTCCGTCATTCATAGAATTCTCCCTGGAGTATGGCGGCATGACTTATGATGGTGGCCGCTAAGGCTAGCTGGGAGTGGGGGGCAGGCCTTGGAGTGCACTCCTGATTGCTTGTTTCTTGATGTGTGTGGCACATGTCTCTCGCTGACTAGCAGCTTAGCCTATCTGCCAGGCCTTCAATAGGTGACCCATAGCCTATAAGGGAAGACTGACATTCTTCCCATCTGTTCTGGAGGTCCCAGGCAGAGGGGTCCAGATTCAATCTCTCTGTGTCTTCTGGTGTTTCAAATGCACAAGAGCAGATGGATTTATTACATGGGGTGGGGATGGGGGGGGGGCTTTCTCTCTGGAGAGAACTGTGAGAAATGTAAATGAAATATACTGGGTTTTCTAGTAAAAAGGTTAAATGAGACAAAGACAGTTCCATCTTTAAAGATGTTTGTAAAGACATCATCTGGCAGAAACCCCCTCCCCCAGTCAGCGTTTTGCTAAGATCCAAGCACATAGTTCGGTTGTGTCCATCCTTAAAAGTTGTACTTTGCTTATCAGCTGTGCTGCCTGAATTAAGCCGATCATATAGGAATGTGAGTGCAAGCGCTGCCCACTCAGAGGGAGACACAGGGCCCCGCAGTAGGAATACAAACCTAGTGGGACCCCTGTAGCATGTGCTTGCTCACTTGCTTGCTTACTTAAGAACAGCTCCATACCCTCTTGCAGAAGCAAAATGTTTTGCCCTGATTGAATATTTTGGATTGTCTGGTCATTTTTTTTTTTTTTTTTTTTTTTTTTTTTTTAGGCCCTGGACTCATTTCTTACAAGGAAAAAAAAGTTATTTCTATGAAATTTTGAGCCACAAAAGGGGCTCCCCACCCTCACTCTCCTCTTTCTATTTACCTCTTCATTTCTCTCTTCTTTCTCTGTGTACATTTTCTCCTCTCACTGTCTCTCCATGTGTCTGCTTGTCTCTAGCTCTACCTCTTCTTTTATTTCCCTTTGTTCCTCTGGCCTTGGTGGTCCCTTTGAGTATGGGGACTAGCCTGACTCTCCCCCTGGGTTCCTGAAATGTTGCCTGGCACCAGGGACTACTATCCCACAGCAACTGAGACTGACATAAAGCTATATACTAGAATTCTTAAATGTGAGGTTGAACCATCACACCCACCAATCATATTAGGTAGCACTGTAGAAAGAATCTCTTGTGTATTGTATAACTGCAACACCTGTCAATTAAAAAACCATGGCCTATAGCTGAGACAAGACATAGAAGGTGGGACTTCTGGCAGGCAAAAGGGATTCTGGGATAGAGACGGGCACAGGAATTCAGCTGGCAAGATGTGAGGAGAATGGATGCATGGTACCTGAGCACAGATAACCAGCCACATCACAGAATGTAAATTAGTATAAATGTGTTATTAAGTTATGGGCTAGTCAGAGAAGAGTCTAGCTATATGTCCTAGGTATTTGCAAATAATATTTTGAGTCTCATGAGTCATTATTTCAGGAGCTTGGGGAAGGGAAGAAAAAACTTCTTCTATATGGCATCTTTGTGATGGTGGGCCTAGCATGCTCAGGAGAGGAAGGCCTTTGCTTTCTAACAGGGTTGGTGGTTCTATGAGCACGTCAAGGAGGCATAAACTGTTATGACCATCAGTGAGGAAGCAACTATCTGTTCATTGCATTCTATGTGGAAATGACTAAAGAGCCCCAACCACCGTTGTTCTAGTTTGGTAATATTTCTGTGATCAACACCATGACCAAAAGCAACTTGAGCAGGAAAGGGTTTATTTCAGCATACAGGTTACACTTCTTCATTGAGGGAGACAAGGCAGAAATTCAAGGCAGGAACATAGAAGCAGGAGCTGAAGCAGAGACCAAGGAGGAACATTGCTTAATGGCCTGCTCCCATGCTCAGTTCAGTTACTTTTCTTATACAACCAAGGTTCACCTACCTAAATATGGTACCACACACAGTGGGCTGGGTCCTCCCATGTCAATTAGCAATCAATAAAGTCCCCTACAGGCTTGCCACAGTCCAATCTGATGGAGGTATTCTTCAGCTGAGGATTCCTCTTACCAAGCCAACAACTAAGACTAATCATCACAGCCATCCCAAGCTCTATAGCTTCTGGTTCCTACAGCTCATTGCTTTGGGCTCCTCCTAAGCAATGGCTTATGGAGGAATGGCAGGCAAGCCAAGATTGTCATTGTCATCACCCTCTACAACCACGAAAATACCACAGATACTGACAGAGGCAGCCAAATCAAACTACTGTCCAATGTCCACAATAAACTGTGATTGCTCTATTTTTATTAAAGATATATTAAGTGTTGGGTTGTGGTTCAGTAGACAAGCTTCTGTCTAGTCTGTTAGTTACCTTTCTCGATGCTGTGACAAAACATTTGACAAAAGTAACTTAGGGCAGGAAAGCTTTCTTTTGGCTCACAGTTTAAGGGTTTGCAGTATCATGGCAGGGAGGCTGTAGCATCAGGGGCATATTGCGCCTGCGGTTTGGAAGGAGAGAGTGATGATTGCTTACTTTCTCCTTTTCATTTAGTCCTGGTTCCCACAGTCCCATGAAAGGTACTGCACACATCAAAAGACTGGTCTCCCCCTTTCGGTCTAACTTCTCTGTAAACATCCTCATGTCTTTATAAATATGTCCAAGGTGATTGTAAACCTTGTCAAGTTCACAATCAAGATTGGCCATTATCCATAGCGTGAGGCCTAAGGTTTGATGCATAATGCTGTCATGGAGTAAGAGAGAGACAGAGAGATAGAGAGAGACAGAGATAGGGACAGAGACAGAGGCAAACAGAAAGAGACAGACAGAGTCAGAGACAGACACACAGAGAGACAGAGTAATTATATTATATAAATATTATATATATAAATATATCTCCTGCTCATAACCTTTTTTTGTTCAAATTATAATTATCTTCTCTATTCTATTCCAAGAGAAAATCCCTATGAGCTTTTAGCATAAGGCAGTCATCAACTGTCCACTCTGGAGGAAAGTTCTAGAATCTCCTCTCTGTGTTCATAAAGGCAGCTCATTTCTATCTGTAGTGATTCTGGCTCTTTCTCATCTCTCTTTATTTTTTGTGTGTTTTTGTTGCTGTTGTTACTTTGAATGGAAGAGTAGTTAAACAACGCCTTACCCTCATTTTGCACACTTAGGGAGGTCTATTTTTTATTTTAATTTTTATATTAATTACAGTTTATTCACTCTGTAGCCTAGCTGTAGCCCTCTCTCTCATTCTCTCCCAATCTCACCCCCTCTCCCTCATCTCTTCCCATGCCCCTCTCCAAGTTCAATGATAGGTGAGGTTCTCTTCCCCTTCAATCTGACCCTAGCCTATCAGATCTCATCAGGACTGGCTGCACTGTCTTCCTCTGTGGCTTGGTAAGGCTGCTGCCCCCTCAGGGGGAGGTGCTCAAAGAGCCTACCACTGAGTTCATGTCAGAGACAGTCCCTGTTCCCCTTACTAGGAAACCTACTTGGAGACTGAGCTGCCATGGGCTACATCTGTGCAGTGGTTCTAGGTTATCTCCATGCATGGTCCTTGGTTGGAGTATCAGTCTCAGAAGAGACCCTTCGGCCCAAATTTTTTGGTTCTGTTGCTCTCCTTGTGGAGCTCCTATCCCCTCAGGTCTTTCTATCTCCCCCTTCTTCCCTAAGATTCCCTGCACTCTGCCCAAAGTTTGGTTATGAGCCTCAGCATCTGCTTTGATAGAAGATTCTGCTGGGTAGAATCTTTCAGAGCCCCTCTGTGGTAGGCTCCTGTCATGTTTTCTGCTTCTCCCTCTTGCGATGTCCATCTCATTTGTCTTTCTGAGTGAGGATTAGTCATCTTAGCCAGAGTCCTTCTTCTTGCTTAGCTTCTTTAGGTGTACAGATTTTAGTATGTTTAGCCTATATTATATGTCTAATATCCACTTATAAGTGAGTCCATATGGTGTGTGTCTTTCTGCTTCTGGGATACCTCACTTAGGATGATCTTTTCTAGAGTAGGGAGGTCTATTAAACTTTTGGAGTGACAATCTGTGGACCCATTGTAGCTAGGGTTGACCATACAGCAGAGAGGTCCAGCATAGGGAGAAATGTCAGCAGAGGAGGAAGTGGATTGATGAGGAGAAAATGGAATTATCAGGGTATCACTTAACTGAATGGTCTGGAATCCAGTCTGGAACCAAAGATAGCACATCCAGAGCCAAATGGCAAAGCTTCACTTTTTAAAAATCAGGTCTTTCCCTCCTCTCTAGGGAATTTTCAATAATTTTAAAAAGAAAGTTGTAAAGAAGAAACTTTCATTAACCTACTTCAATTGTTGTCTGGGAAGCTTATTGCCTCTTTCTGCTAATCTAGTCCTAATCCTGGAATCGTCTAGCCTATTTACTATCTAACGTAGGCCTAGAATGTTTTCAGCCTCTGAGACTTACTGCTGAATAAGCTTACCCAACTTGTTCTTACTGAGCTCTGGCCTGGCTGGTTCAGTGCAGCTTTTCTGGCTTAAACTTCTCTCCCAGATAACTTACTCAATCTGGCTTTTCCCTCAGCCTCTAAATTGCTCTGCTTGGGCTCAAACTAACTCCAGATATCTTTCTAATCACCTGGCTCCTTCTCATTCTCTGACTTGTTTGGTCTTCCCTTGAGCTCTCTCTCTGCAACCTGTCTCTCCATTACTGTCCTGGTAAAATTGCCTCTTTTCTTCTCTGTATTATCCCTTAAGTAGCTTCGCTTTCTTCTATTCAGAGTTGAGTGTATCCTAAACTTTCAAGTCTTTCTCTCATTCGTCACTGTTTCTGCCACTCAATTAAACATCACTTTCAAACAGCGGTGCTTCCTTCTACAAACTAACTTTACTTTTATTGTTTTGGATTAAAGGTATGTACCACCATGCCTGGATCTAAGCTTCTCTTTATCTGAAACTTGCTCTATACCAGGCTGGCCTTGAACTCACAACTACTTGCCTCTGTCTCCTGGATTAAAGGAGTGTTTGTATTCCAGCCAGATCACACAGATCTAGAAAGTCTTTGGATATGATCTCTGGCCATAGCAGCCATGTTCTGAATTAAAATTCCTCTACAGAAAGTGTGGGCCTTTATGTTATAATAAGTTATAAGTGTCTCCTTGGTGTGTGTACTTACAGAACCACAGAGCTCTTTGCTGTAGATATTCATTAAGTTCATGGAAGTACAATTCAGTATGCAGAGTGACAGGAAAACTTTATACCAAGTACAAGGAAACACAAATGCATGATAAAACTATATTCCTGAGTATATGGGTCCAATGTGTTTTCCCAGGCATTGTCATAGAACATAAGGTTTCCATTTGGTGAGTCCATTGATATGAGAAAGCTTGTTTATTTTGACTAGACTATACATCAATGTCATTGTGTGGTGAGAGAGTATACCATTATGAAAAGTGCTCTGTGAAGATGAATGAGGCAACCAGCCAATACTCAGAGAAAGAGACATAACCTGTGAACTGGAAAATACAAAGTGCATAATAGTGAATGCCATAAGAAAGGCCTAGAGGCTGTAGGATTTAGAGGAAAGATAGATGACAAAGAGATCTTAAGGAGGCCATAGCTTCTGCCGTGAGGGATGCATTGTATTCACTGGGCAGAAGGACCAGTAATGGATGACCTTGAATAGCTGATGAGGGGACTTGGCTCTAACAGGGTAATGAAAGCATGTCAAATGCAATATCCCGTCCCTATTCATCCACCTACCACATAAAGACAAGGAAATTCCAGGGATTGACAATGACATGCTTTCTTGGCCTCTCAATCCAGATGCTTTTTGATGTATGTACAAAGGCCAAAAGGCCAAAAGGACAAGGGTATTAATGTTGCCATGGAGATGCCTCCCCAGATCTCCCTGCGAGAGGACCTGTGTTTATTTTCCAGCAAATGACTGACCCTCTTCAGCTATTACACAGCTGAGTCCATTGTAGCATCCACACTTGCCACACTTAGGCTGGCTCCTCCCAGCCAGTGACTGGCCACAGATGCAGTAGAGTCTATACCTAAAGGGCAATCTGTCCATCTATGGGGATTTGCTCAGGACTGCCAAGAAGTTTAGGATTCCTCCTGTCCAATCCTTCTTCCCTCTCAGCCCACGTTCCCTCCATTTTTTACCCCTCAGAAACTCCTCCCTTCCAAAATCTCTTGTCATTTGACCTCTTGAAACATATGAGCTTCTCACCAACTGATAAAGTTGCACTGAAAGAAAAACCTTTCTGCCATTCTGTTCTGAGAATGGGAAACTATGGACAAGTATAAAACAGGGGGATGGCACGTTTAAAGTTATCTAACAGCAGCATGTACAGAACACGTTCTCCCAGAGTCACACCAATTTAGGGACTATTTCAGTAACTCAGGTGGTTATGGCAAGGCTTGGACTGGACGGGGGGGAGGTGAATGATGGAAATGGAAAGGAGAGTGGGAACAAAGTTGCCTTGCTTGCTGCACTAGACACTTCTGCACCTGGCCTATCTTCAAGGAAAACACTGACAGATAATAATCTTGGAAGAGAGAGAACTGTTAGAGCCAGGGAACCTGGCTCAGGCCCAGCACTAGCCAGATGTGTACTCCAGGAGATGACTGAAATGACCTTGCTCTTTGCTGCTTGGCAATGCATGGAACCTACTGGACAAGCAGGTTTTGAAGTTCACTTCTATTCTTGAATGCATCTCTGTTTTAGTACAGTGTACATAAAATGCAATTTGGCATCTGAAAAATTTTATTTCTTTTAAGTGTCTCTGTTCAGAGGACTAAGTACATTCACATGCTGGGTAGCCATCATTGATACCCATCTTCGCAATTCTCTGTGTTTTGTTAAACAGAAACTACATACCGGTTATACTATAACTTCCTATCACCCACTCCCCCTGCCCCTGACAAACCCCAACCTATTTTCTATCTCTATGAACTTGACTCTGCTAGGTACTGCATGTGAGTGGAATTATGTGTCTCTTGGTGTCTAGTTTATGTCATTTAGTATAATGTCTTCAAGGTTCATCCATGTTGTAAAATGAGTCAGCATGTCTTCCATTTTAATCTGAGGAATGTCCCGTCGCACATACAAGTTTGTGTTCTGATGTTCCGCTTATTTATTTTTGATGGTTAATCTGAATTGTCATCTTGACTGGATTTAGAATCAGCACATAGAAACATACCTCTGGGTGTGTCTATAGGGATTTTTTCCAGAGAGTTTTAACCTGGGAAGAAAGACCCCACCCTGAATGTAGGTAGAATCCAGATTGGATATGAAGAGAAACAGAGCTGAGCACCAGCATTCATCACTCCCTGCTTCCTGACAGCTGACATGGTGTGATCAGCCACATCATGCTCCTGTCATGCCTTGCCCAATGTGATAGTCTTGCCTGGTCACAGCACCAAGTAAAGTAACTGATGTCTCAGTCATCTGTTGATGGACACCTAAGGCTGCTTCCACCTTCTGGATACTGTAAATAATGCTTCCATGAACCCAGCTATGCAAATATCTGCTCCAGACCTTGCTTTCTATTCTTTTGGGTAAATACGCAGACATGAAATTACTGGATGATGTAATAACTTACTCATGTTTAAGCAGTGACTTTTGAATTTTCCACAATAACCGATGAGGATAAATTAAAAAAATGGTAATTGTCCAGGAATACCCAACACATCAGAGTCTAGTTTACAAATTCACCCAAGATTGGCATTCTGTACTCTTCTGTATCCTTGTTTTGGCTTTGTACATTCTAGTTGAAGGAAAATTTGACTCCACCGTCAAGGACCATCTGCGTCCATAGCACTTCTTGTTTATCCTATGGTTGCTCCTGTGGTGACAACACCTACTTTAATGTACCTGAGGAACCAAGTTGCTTTTTAGGTCCCACACAGCTTAAACATTCTCTGGACTTAGAGCAACACCCTCCAGGGGAATCTTTCTTTTAAACCAAGATGACATGGGAGTAGGGCTCTTCTTCATGAGCTAGAAAGTACAACTCACCAGCACAGAGAATCACAGGCAGTGCTTGTGTGATGGAGGGGTTATGGGGTTCACTTAGATGCAACATAACTCAGATAGCAGGTCAATGCGGATGACAAAAATTTATCATAATCAATCAGTGCCACAGAACAGACTTGGGAGATGGACTGCAACTTTGAGCCAGAATATCACAGAATATTTTAAACTTGCAAAACACAAATATCTGTGCCAAGTTATTGTTTCATTTTTCTACTGGTCAGGATGGGAGTTGGTTCCTGGGCCTGGGAACATGAACTTGTTTGACCCTGCCAGCAAGATGGAGAAGTTGCCCTTGAGATGGCTGGACTCAGACAACTGTCTCCTTCCAAGTTGTCCCTGAGATGGCTGGACTGAGACCACTGTCTCCTTATAACAGAAGCTGTTCAGCTGTTGGGAAGTTCCTAGCTCCCCTAGGGCCTGGGACTTTCAACTTAGTTTCCCAGCTATCATTAAATGGAGTGGGGAAACACAATGGCAGTACTCAGAACAAGTTTCTTTTGTTTGTTTCCAATAGAGGCTGGAAAGACGATGGACCATTTCTAGAGCTGAATGCTGTTGAGGCTCACCCCCAGGGGCTTAGGCACAACAGCAGGGAGGCGGAGCCTGCCCTGGGCTTGTTCTCCAGCTTTCACTGTTGGAGAGTTGGGGAATATTGTCTGCACTGTGAGTTCAGCCACAGAGAGGGTAGCCGGCACTGTGACGTGGAGCCTATGGAAGAATGTTGAGTGAGATGCTCAGTGTCCACTGAGGTGCACTGTCTGAACGTGTATGTTCCCCTTTGTGTTTGCTCACAAGCGGTCTGGGAATTGTGTGGCAAAGTCATGGTCCTGAGCCACTAATCATATATATATATATATATATATATATATATATATATATATATATATAATTATTATTATTATTTTGGAGCCACTATTCTAGGAGGAGGTCCTAAGAAGATACTGTATCCATGTGAGAAACGGATTATATCCCAGGGAATGCAGGGCAAAGTGCTGTGGAAGTTGGAGAAGGCAGTTAGAGAGTCATCGCCCCCCTCCCATGGAGCCTCTGGCAGCAGACAGCTGTGTGTGGACTGTGCCTTGTCTCCCTGCTTTTGATATCCCCTGACAGTCAGAAAGGGAGTGTCAACAGGCAGGGGGATGTGGAAGAGAGTATGGGGGCTGGCGAGAAAGATGTAGCAAGTCTCCCAAGGAGTAAATAGTGCTGGATAAACGGTGCACGTGGCTTCCTTCTCCGAAAGAGAGGACTGAAGCTGAAAGCCAAGTTTATGTTGCTATAACTTTTGTATTCTCGTACTCTCACAGCCACATGCCATTCAAGGAGCATCATAGCCACTCACTAAGACAAGTCAGTATACAAGTCAGGTGCTGTAGATCCCCCATCTGGAACAGAAGGTCTTCCTCCACCAGCTGCTTCTGCTGTCAACAGCAGACTGCCTTCACCCGCCAACTCTTCTTTAGAAATACCCCACTGAGGACAGCCTTGTGGCCCAAAGTCAGGGCCCCTTCCGAGTCGGGCATGTGCCCTCACACCATATAGAAGGTAATTGGTAATCAGAGACAAAAGGGGAACCAGAGAGGAAATGGCCTTGGGCTTGTGGCCAGTTGCACTGACGATGGCTGTGAGGTAGATGGCATGAACAGAGGGCCTCAATCATAGCATGCACAGACAGTTAAGGAGTGGTGGTCAGCACAGAGGCTGATGTGCCAGTGAAGCAAGAGCAGGCAGGAAACAGGGCTTTTATCTGTACCATTCAAGCATCTCCCCTAACTCAGTGCATACCAACACTGCTTTTGTGAGACATCGCTGTTTTATTTCAATGGCAAAACATTACTGTTTTATTAAGCCAACAGGAGCAGATTGCTGGCTTTTGGTATAGTTTACCCATATTCACTTGGAGGTGTTTAGTTTATGTAGAGTCTATCACCCCAACCTTCAACCTCAAGGTGAGATCACCAGCTTGTTCCTTCTAGAAAGTACTTTGTAGGATGTGAAACTTTGTTCTCCTCATGAATTAAAGAGAATCATGTCTCTTTTTCCCCAAATGTTTCATTAAAGTTTACTTATTTAACTTGTGGCTCATACTCAAATATTATATGTTTTAGACACTCTCCCCCCATGAAGGGAATAAGGACAGTCACATGATGATTCGAATGCTTCTACCTGCATGGCTCAGGGGAGGAGCCTTACGTTCCTCCCACAGAGTTTACAAGCCTGTGTGCTGGACAGCCTGTCTTTGTCCAAAGAAAGGCTTATAAATTGCACTGAAGAGCATGGCTTGTGACAAGAAATCATAGGATTGGGAAAAGGGCTGGGCGCAGGTGGCTCTGCAATATTAATTTGATGACTGCCCTGGAGAAAGCACTGAAGGAAAGTCAGAGAACTTGGCTCAGCCCCAGCACTAACCAGCTGTGTGCCCCAGGAAATGACCAGAATCTGACTTTACCCTCTGACATTACCTGGCAATGCACAGGACAGATGTGACAAGCCGATCTCAGATCCACTCCTACTCCCACACACAGAATGCTCACCAGCTACTGTGGCGCCTGTAGGTCCTTACCAGCAGGGTCTCCTCAATGACTTGGATTTGTCACTTAATGACATGCAGTGTCAGAAAGGGGTCTGGCTAGGGATGTAAGAAAGGATTGCCAGCAGTGGGGACACTCTGTGACAAGAAACAACAAACGTCACATTTTGCCTGTGGTTTTCTTCCAGGCTGTTTGCTGTGGGTGAGCCGTGAAGTGAGGAGTAGACAGACCCATGTTTGGAGGTTGGTTGGTGAGCCACTGGGCATGGGAAAGGGGGAAGGAGTTCTGAAAGGGTCAAAGGACCCAGGTGTGAAAGAAAGTACCTTGTCTGGTAACAGGCAGGAATTAATCCCTGGTTTGTGAGGAGGGAGGAATGAAAGGGAAGAATGAAATCCCGAGTTTTAGTTTGTAGCTGTTTTCCTGTTCCTGATCAGAGAGGGGAACTTCACGTGTGGCATTAAGACAGTTGTACGATGAAAAGCCAGCCCGTCTCTATGTATGCTTTCCGCTCTTAGAAATGTTTACTCTTTGAGGTGTTGTATTACTTCTGTTGCTGTGATGAAAAATGCAACAAATGCAACATAAGGGAGTGAAGGTTTATTTTGGCTTGAGGTTTAAGGGTTCACCGTCCATCACAGCATGGAAGACGCAGTGAGCAGCAGGAGCTTGAGGCATGTGCAGTCAGGAAGAAGAGTGGTCAATGCTAATGCTCAGCCCTTTCTCACCTGTTAAGCATTTAGGGTAAGTCTTTCCACCTTGATTACATTGCCGAGGAAATCCTTTACAGACTTGCCCAAAGAATTGTCTTCTAGGCAATTCTATGTCATCCCAAATTTATAATCAATACAAACCATCAAAGGTGTGCTGCAGAAACTCATACCTGAACCTCCAGAAAGTGGTACTTATCAGAGACTGGCTTTTTGTCTGATTTAGGTTCATATGGCTGAGTCAGGATCTCATCCACGGATGTTACAGGAGAGCAAATTCTTTTGCTGATGTCTAAACCAGGCCTTCATTTGGATGAGACCCCAGCTCTGACACAGGCCAACTGCCCAACAGTGGGCCTAAGGGAACTTCTACCCCAACGGCAGGCCCTGGGAGACTCTCCCACGTGGGACCTACCCTCATCATCCTAGGGCAGAGCACACAGTGAATGTGAATCTGTGAGTGTGAGCAAAGTAAGGGCACTTTGCCTCACAGTCTAGATGACTCTGCAAGTAAATACTAAGTTACGGATGCAGGGTTGAAGGAAGGCCCCAGAAAGCAAGCCGCAGCCATCTGCCAGGAGAATCAGAGCACAAAGCCATTTCTACCTACAGACACAAGAGGGTATGTAGCCTGTGTCCTCTACAAAGCCTTTAACTTTGGTCAAGAAGATCACTAGATGATGTGTTTCATACCACGGAGATATATAAAGGGCTGAGTAGGTGGCAGGGGTACATGGCAGTGTGGGGGTGGAGAAAGAAAAAGAGAAGGGATATGTCTGTTCAGCAAAAGAAACTTCAACTTGACCTTTCTCTTTATTCTTGAATATTCCAGTTTCCCTGAAAGTGATTTTGTGATTAATCAGGTTGAATCTTCTTGGGCTCTTGATAAAAGTCTCAGCTTCTAGTTTGGTGTTTAGTGGCCTCCCATTTGCCAATCACAAATGCATCTAAAGCAAGAAACAGACCTGGCTTTGGACAGAGGCTATTATGGCTTGGTCCATCTTTGGTCTGTCTGTAGCTGGACAATCCTCTACTACATCACTAATTGGCTCTCTCCTGCCTTTCCCTTCTCTCCACTGCTCAAGTCCAAGACTCAAGTCCCTCTTTGCACCAAGTCTTTCCAGTTAGCCCAAACCTCAAGGAGGAGAATGGAGACAATGTGCAGAGTTCCCCATGTGGACTCAAGTTCCAGATCCTTCTATGACTGTGAGCCCTTACATGAGACATCTATATATTAGAGTTTTTTTTTGTTTCTTCTTTTCTTTCTGGACAAAGTTTCCTTGTGTTTCTAGTCTTTGAATTTCTGGTATCCAGCAATTCTGTCTTGCCTTCTTTGCACCTGGGACTACAAATGTACACCATTGTACTCAATGTATATATTGTTTTATTTGGTATATGTAAAATCATCTCCTGGTATCTTTGGGTTTTTGTCTATAGATTCCACTAACTATGGGTTGAAAATATCCTAAAAATAAAGTTGTGCCTGCTTCACATATTCACATATTTGCAGACTTCTTTTTTCTTGTTACCACTTTTAAAAAACATAACCACTATTATGTTAGATATTATGTATAATGTGTAGGTGGTTGCACATATGTGGGAAATACCACACTAGTTTATATGTGGGCTTGAGCACTAAGTGGGTTTTAGTATCCTTGGAAGGTCCTGGAAGCACCTACATGGAAACCTTCTTTCTCTGTCTCTCTCTCTTTCTCTCTGTATGTGTGTTGTGTGTGTGTGTCTGTCTGTCTATCCCTGTTTGTCTCTCTGTGTGTGTCTGTCTGTCCCTGTATCTGTCTCTCTATCTCTGTCTCTCTGTCTATCTCTCTCTGTCACTGTCTCTTTATCTCTGTCTCTGTCTCTGTCTCTGTCTCTCTCTCTCATGGGCACAGAAGCTATTGGATCCCTATTTGAGTAATTGCTAATACACACTTCATTTCCTCTTCTTTCAAATGTCCAACTCATTTCTGTCAAAAATAAATAAGAGATCTAGTAGCTAACATAATGGCCAGCTTCCCTCATTCCTTGAGAATCTGTTTCTGCTTCTTCGGAGGAGCCCACACTTCTCTGATGTCTCCATGCAGAGCTTCACAGAGCTTTGTCAAAGCCAACAATCACTGCATAGTCGGTGTTAACTATTGGCTCCTGTTGACTAACCTAGTGTGAGCGGGGTGGGGCTGTGGTTGGAGATTCTCAGCTGTATTCCACGCACTGTCTCAGTGGCCATTCTGCCTCAGCCATGGGTCTGGTTTCAGCTTGCCCTTGTTCATTTCCTCTACTTGTAAGCAAGGAAGTCACAGAGAGCAGTGTGAGGCTAGCGCCTTCACTTCCTGAATCCTCAGCAGACTTGATTCTACTCCCTTCAACCATGTGTCCCATTGCTTCTTCAAATGCCTGTCACGTCTGCAGTTGTCATTGTTAATGAGAGCGTTTATTGAAAATGCTGGGATTTGGGGGCAAGTTGGAGGAAGGCAGTTAGCTAGGCACGTGTCTATGAAGGGTGTGTTGTCTTTCTGTCTCTCTGTGCTTCCTGGCCACCATGAGATGGGCACCACTGTTCCACTGTGCTATGTCTTCCATGGTGCTCTGCCTCATCATGGCCCAAAGACATTAGAGCAGCTCCCTATGGATTGAAACCTCTAAAATTGTGAGTCAAAAGAAATCCTCCTTCATGACAGTGTAGCTCTGATAGTTTTCACAGCAATGGAAAGCTAACCAGCTGAGTCCAGATGTTCACCACAGCCTTTCAAGGGAGACTCTTATGCTATCACTTCTGTTTCTCAGGCGCAGAACTCTGACTGGGAACAGTATGGACACATTCCATTATTGGACCTTGCCTTTCCAATCCCACTTGCAATTACATGGAGGAAAAATGGTCTGCTTTGTCTGTTCACAGCTGTGGTGTCCTATTTTAGACATCAGTAATACAGTTCATTTCTATAGTGACTAAACTTCCAGGGGAAGCAATGGTCTTAGAATGGTGCAGAAGCAAAACCGTTCCAGGGCTGGGGGTAGGAAACAATCAATACCCAGCATCCTTGATGGCAAGATCCCAACCCAGAGATCTAACATCAGAAGTGACTTAGCTTCCTGCTGGGCACTTGACCATCCCTGGGGACATTTTTGGTTGTCACAGATGGAGGGTAAGATCCTGCCTGCCGTGTGGTGGTGCAGTTACTGCCTGGTGTGGAGCATCCTGGAACCCAGTTCAGCCAACACAACAGAGAATGGTCTGGTTCAAATTCCCATAATGCAGTAGCAGTGAAACTGTCCCCAAAGGAGGCACCAGGAGCTAAGAGGTCCATACAAGAAGGCAAACAGAGAAAGTAAGGTCTCTCCAGAGACACCAGACTGCAGACCTAGGAGACAAAGCCAGGGTGACTAGTGTTTGAGCAAAGACTTCTAGAAGGTCCCGAGTGGATGGCTGGCAGGTTTGGCTTATGGGTTGGTGAGTCCTGGAGCCCTGGGGCTTTTGGGAATCAAGCATTATTGTAACAAGTCAGCTCCTCTTTCCATTTTGTGTGAAACTCTGTGTATGTTGTCTTCAGGGAGAGAATGGAAAAACAATACATGTAAGCTGTCAAAAATGAGTGGACAAAATAATCCTGTGTCCGTGTGTGTAACATAGTAACGAGTGGATGAAGAGGACATAAATGGTTGTGTGAACTCAAGTGCATCCAGGTTCAAGTTTGTGCATAGACAAAGGGCAGAACTCTCTGTAACAGCAGAGTTTATATTCAGTTGCAATATTTGTTTTTAAAGTGTTTTATAAGTTTTATTTTTAAAGTGTTTTATAAGTCAGAGATAGCAGAACACACCTCTAATCCTAACACATCCAGGAAGCTGCTGTAGGACACATAGGAGTTCAAGACCAGCCTGAGCTTCAGTTAAGACTGTATCTCTAAAAGATAGCTATCCCATTCAGGAGTCTTAAGCCAGGAGTGTGGCCCATCTTTTGGGGGTATAGTTGTTACTTGTTGAGATTTCGTATTCAGACAAGAATAGACCTGCATGACTTTTGGGCCTCGCAGCATGAACTTCTAAACAATCTGATGAGGCAAGCACTGCTTTACATGGTTTGCAGATGCGAAGCTTGAAGCTTTTGATTAATTGATCCAGGTCACAAAACCAGCAAATGCCTTGGTGGGAATGTCTATCAATTATGCTATGTCTGTTCAAGTCCTGGATGCCCTTGTTGCCTGCAAGATTTGCTAATCTGACACCATGGCCAGTGTTATTAATAAGTGATGTGGAATTCTCACATCCGACTCACTCAATAACTTCCTGTATTACTCAGGCACTCCAAGGAAACAGGTCCAACAGAGAAATAGATTACATATCAGATTGAATGTGAAATATCCCTCATGGGCTCAGGGGTTGATGTCTTAGTGGCTAGCTGAGGGGATCTTGGGATGTGACTTATCCCTAGGAGCTCTGACTAATCCATTGATAGAATTATAATATGAATAGAATCATTGAGAGATGTTAAAACCACCAGAAGATGGGGTATGGTTGGAGAAAGTAAGTCATTGGAGCTATGTCTTGTCCCACCCCCTGTGAATATTTCCTTTCGCTGTTTCCTGTCTGCCTTGAGGTAAGTAACTTCTGCCATATGCTCTCCCCACCATAATGTTCTTTCCCACCATAGGCTCTCAGTCAGTGGAGTCAGGGACTACAGATTGGAACCTCAAAAACAATGGCCCCAAATAACTAAGTCCCCCCATAAGCTCTGCACATCAGGTCTTTCACTGTAATGATCAAATGTCCGACACAGACACATGAATATCTGAGAACTGTTTTGAAAATTAGCTTGTGTGCTTATGGAGGCCAAGAAAGCCCATGCTTGGCCATCTGCAAGTGGAGCCTAGGACAGTCATGGTGTACTTCAGTCTGATTCTGAAGGCCTGAGAATTGAGGACACCAATGAAGTAAGAGTCATTCTGCATCCATTAGCCCAAGAAACGGGAATGACAATGTATAAGGCCATGAGAAGACACAGGTCATATAGAAAGAGTAAGTCTGAGGCAGGCATGAGCATGCAGACAAGGAATTCCAGCAGTTGGAAAGTAGAGGCAGGAGGATCAGGTCTTTAAAACCCTCCACAGCTACAAATATGATTCACAGCCATCCTGGGCTGTAAGGAACCATATCTCAACTCCCACTACCACCTACCGAAGGATAAGGAGGAGGAAGTGGGGAAAGTAAAGGAGGAGGGGGTAGAGAAGGAGAGAAAAGAAGAGAAGTAAAAGAGAAAGCAAATAATGATATGATGCACTTAAGTCAGGGGTGGTTCAGTACGTCCTTAATCCCAGTGCTTGGAGTTTTGATTTGGGAATTTAGGGCCAGCCTCATCTATGTAGGGCGTTTGAGGCCAGCCTGAGCTACATAAAACTCTGTCTCAAAACAAACAAAATTCCACCCCCACACAAAAGGAATAAATCTTGTTATGTAGCAGTAGTAACTGGATGGAAATACTGCCTTTTACGGGGAGTGGAGACACTAATGAAATTCACAGGGAACTTACAAGGCTCAAAAAGCTTCCTAAACTTACAAGATGACCAGGCTTCTCTTCCGGGTTACAGAAGCAAAGAAGCACACTCTTAGGTGATGTAACCTTTGAGTAATGTTGCTGCCGGTGTCCTTGTCTCTGTAAGCAACTAACAAACTATTTGGTTCACCACGATAGACTTAAATGAAATGTTCCTCTGATCTGTTTATCCATTCTCTAACTGGTGTGAGTAGAAACAGATTTCTCAGAAAAATATCGTAATATGTTCTTTCACAGTTTTGTCCTGGTTGGGCCTCCAAAGACTGGCTGATGCCCACTAACATTGTTGAGGGTGATCTTTACCCAGTATACTGCTTCAATTGCCTATCTCTTCCAGAAACATCTTAATAGACACAGTCAAAAATAATGTTTTAGTGGCTCTCTAGGGATCCCTTAGCTACGCCACATTGACCCATAAAATTACCCATCATTCCTGCTTTGCTATTTGGCAGCCATGCAAATAGTCCCTATGACCTCCCAGCTGCAACTGTGGTCATGGCCTTTAGATTTTAGCTTTCACATGAGAAATACCACAATATTGAATGCTCTGATATTATGACCTGTACTGAGTCTCCGTCATTTTATGAAATCAAAGTGAATATGAAGTGGTAATTTTATTAGTGACCACAGAACAGAAAAAGTAACAGAATAGATCCTCTAAAATGATGGCCAGTCTGGTCATAATAACAAAGTGCTTATTGTCATGCCATGTAAGAATGATTTATTTTTAAAGTATCAGATATGATTAGATTTTCTTCTACTTCATTTTTCACTGGTGATGCCAATATTTCAAGTGACAGAGAGTTATCACTTTATGTGCCTCTGGTTGAAAAGTTAGAGTCCAAAGATCCTGTTTTCCCTCAGGACAGTATATGGCCAAATGATGGGCCTCCCAAGAGTCTGGAGAACACAGAGTTTGATTTGCTCTGTGGCTCTTGTCCCAGGCCAGGGTCTCAGGATATAGGGTCTGACATGGAGATTTGGTGTGCATTATTTATTATGGGTATGTTCGCCAGGAAGAGTTTAAAAGGAGTGAGGAATGCAGAATAGAGAACAGGAGGATCTTCATAGACTAGTTGATCCTGATTGTCCATTTTTAATGGACATGACCTTTTAATCACCATGGAAACAAACTCTAACTCTGGACATGGCTGTGAGGGCTTTTCTAGATTGAGTTAACTGAGGTGAAAAGACCGACTGTAAATGTGGGCAACCCCATTCCATGGACTGGCATGCCTGACTGAATAAAAAGGAGAAAAGTTGCTGAGCACCAGCATTCATCAATCTTTGCTTCCTTACTATGGTTATAATTGCAATCCACAACCCCACACTCCTGCCACCATGCCTTCCACTCCATGATGGACTGTATCCTGTAGACTTAGATTTTTCACCAAACCCACTTTATTTAAGGTTCATAAGCACTTTTACCTCCCTTCCAACCCCTGACACCTTAGGTAGGAGATTAGTAGGGAAAAGGGCTTAGTCACCTTTTATCTACTTCCTGCCAAGTAGGGTCAATGGATCATTAGGGGATTACCACACTCAGTCATCAGGATACCAGCAGTCCAGTCCAAAGACCAACACCAAGAAGCAACACAAAGTCAGCAAAAGATGCAAGACTCACTTGGATTGCCTGGAGAAGCTCTTAGGAATGTTTCTCTCTATGAAGTCAAGTGTCAAGGCACAAAGATCAGCCTAGTGATGTCAATCCAAAAAACTATGTCTCACTGTGCGTGGGCTTCTATATTTGTCCTCTCAGAGTCCACCCGTGGATGTTCTCAGCTGGCCAAAGTCATGTTCCTTGCTCATGACAGCTTACAGCAAAACATCATGTACCCTCTCACAAGCCAACCTGGTCAAAACATCCCATGACAAAACTCAGTCTTCATGGAAACCAGAAATTTCCACTTCAGCATCCCTTGAACTGAGAGCCAAAATAAAACTTATCCATCTTAAGGTGCTTTGATCGCTGCAACAAGATAACAGTAGAGACGATACTTTTACCCATGGAGGAACGTTCTGGGACATAATTATTATCTTTATTGTCAATCTGTGCCATCCTCCATTGGCCAGTAGTCATGAATGTGCATTAGTCATCCCTTGAAGATGACAGTGAGACATTTCACAGAGGAACCACCTACCAGCCAAGAAGAACTAATAGTCAAACTCTCAGCTGCAAGGGAGAGTGGGAGAATAGAGGCGGTGAGGGAGGGCAGTGAGAAGTGGGGGAAGGACATGATTATAAAGAACGGAAGAGGAAGGCCTGGCAGAAGAGAGGTAGAGATGGTTGCAGGGAAATAGAGAAGCCGAGAGAGAATGGAGGATGGGAATGAGCTCACTGACACAGTGAGGGGATCAATGTGGAGGCAGCAAAAATACCTAATAAAGTTCTCTCTTAGGACCAAATGTTTTTACAGTACTCTATTGCTAGAAAGAATCACATGTACAGGAAGACATGTGATGAAATACTGAAGTGCTGAAGTAGTGCCGCACACAGCCAAATACAATTAAGTACTGTCTTTGCCAGCTTTTCATTGTAATAATTTTTGTTTCTAAATCTTATTCTTATTTATACATTTTAATGAGAATGTCATTAATCTGCTTGTGAAACCCAGATGTATGGGCTGGTATCAAGGAGATCCTTTGCCATATTGAAAACTGTCCATTTGAACTTCCCAAGAGAAGGCAGATTGGCAGGATCTGGCCTCTTCCAAGCATGGTATTTGGGAACTGTGCTGTGCCACTCAACACAGGGTCTCCCCTTCTCATAAAGAATAAAGTCTTCTATGGTGGGGTGCACTTCAATGTTTAGGCCATGCACAGTGTGTGTGTGTGTGTGTGTGTGTGTGTGTGTGTGTGTGTGTGTAATTTTAAGCCGTATTAAAGACTTAAGCAAATGTACATACTAATGAGATGGACGCATTTACTTTTACATAAAGAATGAAATTTTAGCTGACTATTTGACACTGCAGGACACAGAGATCTTCCATGCTTTTCAGGGTTGATTGATATTTTGAGTTTATGGCTGCTGATGCTGAGTGCACCATTTCACATAAATGCAGTGAAAACTGGCACAAGCATGTTTAGGGCAATTTCAGAAATAATTGGAAATTCTGTTCCTTACTCATGTCAAAATTCACGTAACAATTTTTTTTTGATGAAACTCAAGTCAGCAACTCAAAAGGAAACATTTAAAATCAAATATTTTAACACAATATAATCCAATAACATCTATCAATAAAGTGATATTTAGATACTGAGGCATGACAGTAGAAAAAGTACTGTCTTTATCTAGAGCAAAATGCCTGTGGTGTGTATTCAGAACCAAGGCTGTGAAGTTGTACAACAGAAAATACACAAGTGTTACCAACACCCCTCAGATTCACCATACATCTGATTTTAAATTAATTTTGGTTGTTTTAATTTTAGATACCATTTCCTATTTTCAAAGTTTTTTTTGTGTGTGTGTGTGAATCTTATATTCAGTCATATGACCCGTATGACCCAAAGTTTAGAGGCTGGCACATATATGATGGTAGTCTCCACCTATTAAAATAGAACTGAGGAGTTCCTGTCACCTGGTGATAGACTTCCATGTGTGACTCATGTATCTATGGTGATGTCCTTATAAACAGCGTCACTGTGCTGCTCTTTTATAAGGGTAATAGCCCATATAATATGTACAGTGCTTAATATTTGACAATAAATTACGATGGTGCTGGTTTATGTATTTACCATGTTGTGCTCATCACTACTCTAGAGTATAATTTTACTTATTTAAAACATCAAGTCGGAGTCAGAGAAATGGCTTAGTGGTAAAGAACACTTCCTCCAATTCTCAGCACCCAAGCTCACAACCACCTGTGACTCCAGCTCCAGGCGGTCTTATGTCCTCTTCTGGCCTCTTTGGACACACACAAATACACACCACAAATAAAAATAAATTTTAGAAGTTGTTTGGTGCATCTTGAGTTTACTACAGGGAATGATTAATGTGGATTATGAACTCGATTGGATTGATGGTTGCCTAGGAGATGAGCAGACTCTTTCTGGAAGTGTCTGTGATGGTATTTCTGAGTTTTGGTGTGAAGAGCTCTCCTGCTGTGCCCTCCCCATCAGGATAGATTGCTACCCATGGCGTGAGGTACACTTCTACTGTGCCATCACCCCCAAGAACGGACTGGAAACTGCAACAGGGAGAAAAAGAAATCTTTCTTTCCCAAGACTTTTAAACATTTGTTTATTTAGCTAGTGTGTGTGTGGGTGTGTGTGTCTCAGAGGACAACTTAAAGGGTTTAGTTTTCTACTTCTTTCTGCTCTGTGGGTGACTGAACTCAGTTCTTCAGGCTTGGCTGCAAATACCTTTACTCCATGATCTCTCTTACCAGCCCCTTTTAAGATGTTTTGTCAGGTATCTCGTCATAGAAATGAGAAACTTTGATCATATCTCTTGATTGTAAAAGTCTGAGTTGAGCAATTGTCTTGCACAGTCTGGTATGTAAGTATTCTGTGACAGTCACACCATGACAGAGCTTCCAAACAACACCTTTCCCAGAATGTATCCATTGTTACTGATGCATGACTGTAGAAAGGCCTTCACAGAGAACAAAATTTGCCTATGACAATTGCCATAGCAACAAGCACCCTTGCAGCCTCTATCCTGACACCGAGTGTTTTCAGTTAACCACTATGCCAAAATGCTCAGTTTATATCAGAACATTACTTTTAAGAAGGCATTTAAATAGACTTTGAGAAGAATTTTATACAGAGCTATAAAGCAGTTTCACCATGGTGATTTGAAAATATCTAGGCTGGGTCCTTGATTTACCCCATAATCATTATCAACATCTTAATGATGTGATGCATGGAACAGAGGTTGCTCTGTCTGAAGATTTATGTATTTAATATGTAAAAACATTTAGACAAAATTATATGTTGTGAAACTTCTTCATGGGTAAAGATTTCAAGGGGGAATGGCTATGTCAAGACGTGAGTGGTAAGTTTGTGGTAAGTTTCTCTGTTTCCCACCCATGCTGTGGTTCTTAAACAGTATGGAAGCATTGCTGCAGTATTTATATCATCTATAACCAAATGCAAAATGTGTTTTTTTGTTTGTTTTTTGCTTTGTAATGACTCTCCATAGTCTATTGCACTGTAGGACCATCTGCAAATTCCACTTGGAAAACATTACCAGGCATCATGTAACAGTTTAAAATGTACCTATGACAGGTAGCTCATGGCTGGAGCTGTTGGTCACAGCTGAAATGAATGAGGCTATTAGAGGAGCTTCGATACCCAGTCTTTCACTGTGTGGGGCACTCTACTCATTTACATGACCTACAGTTACTGCTGACAAACTTGGCCACAGGGAAAGCCATGAAACGGTGAGAGGGGAATGGCGGCCTCTATATTTATTTAGTGAGAGTCTGTGTTAATCTGCACCCTCCGTACGAAGAGCGATCCTCCAAACCTTGGAGTCTTTTCCCCGTATGTGGGTAACCATAAATAAAAGTTAGAGGTGGATGATGAACGGTGAACATAGTTTAGTGGAAAGCAAGCATTCTGTTAAGTTTACAAGCTTGTGTGTTGAGGATACTGGAATCGTGTTGAGACTCTTACTAGTTTCTCCTGTAGCCATCATTCATATTTGCTCAATGCCTGCATATAATTGGATAGAAAGTGAATTCTCCTGTTGGAGTCCATACGGATTTGAGAGCATGTCCTGTCTTGCATCTACCAAAGCAAGGACAGCCTTTCTGTAGTTAGGAATTTTCTTCAGGGAAATTGGGTAGCCAGAGAGGAGGAGGAGGAGGAGGAGGAGGAGAAGAAGAAGAAGAAGAAGAAGAAGAAGAAGAAGAAGAAGAAGAAG
>NW_026596162.1:1200673-1220673 GCF_907164565.1 Psammomys obesus
AGAAGAAGAAGAAGAAGAAGAAGAAGAAGAAGAAGAAGAAGAAGAAGAGAGATTTCATTCCTGAGCTTAAAAAGTGAGCTCATGGATGGATTCTAGTATCCTACCTTAGGAAATCTCCATAGCAACACACTGCTGCTCCAACTGCTCTGGGTCCAAAACTTCCCACCCAGACTGTTTGGCAGCACTGTGAAGAGGGAAGATGTGTGTGTTACAAATCAAAAAAAGTACTACCCTTTTTCTTTTCTGAATCCCTACCACCTACCCACCCACCTAAAATCACAGGCATGCACCCAGACCGCATGGCAGTATTCCTGGAGGAGAAACATCAGTCATGCCTGTCTCCAAGAGCAGATATGTTTCTCCCCAAAGTCTTTATCTGACAAGAGGAGAAAATCAAGTGTGTAAATTTGCAAACATACTATTGTAGTCATATCTACAGAAAAATCATAAAATAATCTCCTTCCCAAATAATGGCATTGATCTGATGGAAGTGGAGAATCCATGTCTGTGTGTGCACAGTGAATTACTCCTAATGCATGCTTGGGCAAGCCACCCTCAGGTAGCTTTGCAGAACTGGGAGGGGCAAGAAGTCAGAGTAATCTTTTTTTTTATAATCTTTTATTTATTTTTTATTAATTACACTTTATTCATTTTGTATCCCCCCATAAGCCCCTCCCTCCTCCCCAGCCGATCCCACCCTCCCTCCCCTTTCTGCATGCATGCCACTCCCCAAGTCCACTGATAGGGGAGGTCCTCCTCTCCTTCTTTCTGATCTTAGTCTATCAGTTCTCATCAAAAGTGGCTGCATTGTCCTCTACTGTGGCCTGGTAAGGCTGCTCCCCCCCAGGGGGAAGTGATCAAAGAGCAGGCCAATCAGATTATGTCAGAGGCAGTCCCTCTTCCCATTACTATGTAACCCACTTGGACACTGAACTGCCATGGGCTACACCTGTGCAGGGGTTCCAGGTCATCTCCACAAATAGTCCTTGGTTGGAGTAGGAGTCTCTGGGAAGTTCCCTGTGTTCAAATTATCTTGTTCTGTTGCTCTGCTTGTGGAGTTCCCGTTCCCTCCAGCTCTTACTATTTCCCACTTCTTACATAAAATTCCATTCACTCTGCCCATCAGTTGGCCATCAGGCTCAGCATCTGCTTTGACAGTCTATACTGCAGAAGCTTTCAGAGGCCCTCTGTGGCAGGTTTCAAGGTGGTTTCCTGTTTTCTTCTGGCTTTCAGAGGCCCTCTGTAGCGGGTTCCAAGGTTGTTTCCTATTTTCGTTTTCTTCTGATGTCCATCCTCTTTGCCTTTCAGGATGGGGATTGAACATTTTAGTTAGGGTCCTCTCTTTTGCTTAGTTTGTTTAGATGTACAGCTTTTAGTGGGTTTATTCTATATTGTATGTTTATATGAGTGAGTATATACCGTGAGTGTCTTTTTGCTTCTGGGTCAATTCACTCAGGATGATCCTTTCCAGGTCCCACCATTTACCTGCAAATTTCATGATTTCCTTATTTTTCATTGCTGAGTAATACTCCATTGTATAGATGTACCACAGTTTCTGCATCCATTCTTCAGTTGAGGGGCATCTGGGTTGTTTCCAGCTTCTGGCTATTACAAATAAAGCTGCTACAAACATGGTTGAACAAATGTCCTTGTTGTGTACTTTAAATAATATGGTAGACATTTCAGATCTGAGATGCTCAAGGAGTGAAAGAATAAAGTCAGCTAAATAAGCACAACTATGCCCAGAGAGGATAAAAGTGCAGCTGTCCATTCTGGAAGAACAACAGTTAAGGAAAAAAAAAATCTAGGACAATGGTTCTCTACTTATGGGCCATGATCCCTTTGGGAGTCCAATGACCCTTTCATAGGGGTCGTTTATCAGATTTCCTTCATCCACGTAGTCACATTACAATTCATAACGGTAGCAAAATTACAGTTATGAAGTAACAATGAAAATAATCTTATGGTGGGGGGGTCACCACAACACAAGGAACTATATTAAAGGGCCGCAGCACTAAGAAGGTTGAGATCCACTGTTCTAGGCTATGGTGTTTCAGACTCAGCCTGCATTTGAATCTTCTCAAAGACTTGTTAACATGCCAGCTGCTGGGACCCATTCTAGGATTTCTGAGTTGAGGGACTTGGGGCTGGAGGACTTGAATTTCTAGCAAACTCCCAGGTGAAGCTGGTGTGGGGATCGTTGAGTCATTCTTAAGAGCCACTGGCTGAGAGCTGTCAATGACAGTCTTTGGGCTTTCTCTCTGCAGGACAGTTGGGAGCTGTTGAAGAGATGGACGTGGGAGAAAGATGAATCAGTATGCTAATACATACAGTCAGCCCCCTCGGTCAAGGTTTCACTTTCCACAGTTTTTGGTGCCCTGCAGTCAACTGCAATATGAAAATATTAAGTGGAAAAAATCTTGGAAATAAACAATTCATAAATTTTAAATTGTGCTCCATTCTGAGTAGTGTAATGAGATCTTGTGTCAGCCTTTTGGTTCCATTCGCCCCTGGAAATGAATCATGCCTTTGTCTAGCATATTTGCACTTTGCCCGTTAGTTATTCAGTGGCCTCTCCCTTATCTGATGGCTGTGGTAGTTTCACAGTGTCTATTCCAGTAACCCTTGGTAATGGCCCCCAAGTACAAGGATGGTGAGGCTGGCAAGTCAATGTGCCAAAGCAAAATTGCAAAACACTTCTGCAAGTAAAGCAGCAAAGGCTTTGATATACATTGCTAGAAAAAGAAAAGCAAGGCATACAAGTGCTTTAGCATGACACTGGGAACATTAGAGAGTCCTCTTCTGATACTGGCCTGCTCCAGTGCTTCACTGCTCTGTCAGCCTCCTAACAGCTCCTAACAGAAGCATGGCTTTTCCATCTTTCTGATGAGCACCATGACTTCCAGAACTATTCCTCCAGTTCACAGTTGGTTATGTCAAGATTAGATTTAACCAACCTGAAGGGACAGCCTCTGATTTTCTACAGCATTCTAGACTATGAACGTCAGGTTGATAGCTCCTAGTTTGAGACTTTACACTGAACCAGCTGCCCAAGCAAGAGGCTTTCTTATCTTCATGGTATGATGACTGTTCCCCAGGATGTATGGCAGAGAACCATCTCTTAACAAAGGTGTTCTGAGATTCAAGAATCTGTGGAAGGGGGAGGTGCTTGAAGATACAAAAGAACCATGTTTGTAGCAGCTTTATTTGTAATAGCCAGAAGCCGGAAACAACCCAGATGCCCCTCAACTGAAGAATGGATGCAGAAATTATGGTACATCTATACAATGTAGTATTACTCAGCAATGAAAAACAAACAGATCATGAAATTTGCAGGTAAATGGTGGGAACTGGAGAGGATCATCCTGGGTGAGCTGACCCAGAGATAGAAAGGCACACACGGTATGTGCTCACTCATATAGACATGTAATATAGGATAAACCTACTAAAATCTGTACATCTAAAGAAACTAATTTAGAGGGAGGACTCTGACTAAAATACTCAATCCCCATCCTGAAAGGTGAGGAGGATGAACATCGGAAGAGGAAAACAGGAAACAGGTTGGGAGCCTGCCACAGAGGGCCTCTGGGGGGCTCTGCCCTGCAGACTATCAAAGCAGATGCTGAGACTTGTGGCCAGCTGTTGGGAAGAGTGCATGGAATCTTAGGAAAGAAGTGGGAAAGAGTGGGATCTGGAGAGGACAGGAGCTCCACGGGGAGAGCAACAGAACCAGAAAATTTGAACACAGGGGTCTTTCCAGAGACTCATACTCCAACCAAGTACCATGCATGGAGATAACCTAGAACCCCTGCACAGATGTAGCCCATGGCAGTTCAGTATCTAAGTTGGTTCCATAGTAATGGGAAGAGGGACTGCCTCTGACATAAACTTATTGGCCTGCTCTTTGATCATCTCCCCCTGAGGGGGGAGCAGCCTTACCAGGCCACAGAAGATGACAATGCAGCCACTCCTGATGAGATTTGATAGACTAAGATCAGAAGGAAGGAGAGGGGGACGTCCCCTATCAGTGGACTTGGGGAGGGGCATTCGTGAAGAAGGGGGAAGGGAAGGAAGGTGGGATTAGGAGGGGAGAAGAGGGGTTTATGGGGGGATACAAAGTGAGTAAAGTGTAACTAATAAAAATTTTAAAAAAGTAAAAAAAAAAAAAAGAATCTGTATACTCTTGCAGGCTGCCCTTTCTTCCAGCTCTCTTGATGGATACTCACTTCTAGAGCCTTGTCAGGGCTGCTAAGGCATCTAGTCTTGTAGACTGCACAGCTTCTGGTTTAATGAAAACAGCCATTGTTCAGCCCTTGTAAAAAAAAAAAAAACCCAAACCACATCATTAAGACAACCTAATAAATGCCTCTTTAATAAATACTCAATCTTTTGGCTCTAGTTCTCTGGAGAACTCTGACTGGTACATTCATTTGGGGGAACTTGTAGTACAGTGATGTCACCAGGGGGTGGAAGAAGGTGAGAAGCAAAGATGATGGATTAGCAACATGGCAAGCTGCTACTGCCCATTGAACAGAGAACCGGTAAGAGGCGGTAGTTCTGATGGAGTGAAAATTCAGTTTGGTTGTCTCTCTCACACATACACAGAGAGAGGGGGAGAGAAGAGAGAGAAAGAAGCAGTAGGGAATCCACAGGAACCAGAGAAAGAGAAAGGTCTCTCTCCTCCCAACTTCTGATCTCATGCTCATTGTTCTCATTGTTTAATTACACTCAGACATTGGGCAATGCAGTTCTGTCTACACAGAACAGAGGAAGAAAGGGCAGACGACACAGGACAGACCCTGGGCTAGCACAGTTGCACATTTCTTATCTGCAGCAAGTATGCACCATTATTTGATCAAGAAGTCTAAGTAAACAAATCAGTCATAGTGGGATAAAGCACAGAATTGGGTTAATCAGCCCAAATTCTAGTCATTCACATCACCAGTCTCATGAGCTGTGTGAACTAATTGGGGTTCTATAGATAAGGAAACTGGTAGAAGACAGACAGATAGATAGGTAGATAGACAGATAAGAAGGATGAAATAGTATCATGGTACTACATAGATAATGCATTGTAGAAGAATATTAATTCAGAACATGGCCTGTTCTAGCAAGAGATCACATCCTAAGATCATCTAGGTCTGTGTCATCTGGCTAGAATACAAACACACCTTTAATCCAGGCGACAGGCAAGCAGATCTGAGTTCTAGACCAGCCCGGTAGAGAGCAAGTACCAGGTAAAGAAAATCTTAGGACTTTAATCTCAAACAATAAAGGTAAAGTTAGTTTGTAGAAGGAAGCACCCATGTTTGAAAGTGATATTTAATTGAGTGGCAGAAAAAGTGACAAATCGGAGAGTTGACAGAATAGGATACACCCAGCTTTCATGAGAAGAAAGAGGAAAGGGAAGCTACTTAAGGGGCAATGCAGAGAGAGAGAGAGAGAGAGAGAGAGAGAGAGAGAGAGAGGCAGTTTTACTGAAACAGTAATAGAGAGACAGGTTGCAGAGAAAGAACTTAGGTGAAAACGGAATGAGCCAGAGAGTGAGAAAGAGCCAGATTAGAAGAGATTGCTGGAGTTAGTCTGAGGCCAAGATGAGCACTTCAGAGGGAAAAAAAAAGCCAAATTCAGTAAGTCAACTGGGAGAGGAGTTTGAGCCAAAACAGCTAAGTTGAACCAGGAAGTCCAGAGCTCAGAAAGAACAAGAAAGGGTGAACTTATTAAGCAGTAAGTCTCAGAGGCTGCAAACATTCTAGGCCTAGGTTAGATTTATGGAGGCTGGAAGCTTCCAGGACTAAGCCTATGTTAGCAGACAGACCCATTAAGTCTCAGAGACAACAACTGAACCAGAAAATAAAAGTTACTTTTACAGTGCATAGACATTGTAGATAGATATAGATGATGCAAATGATAAATGTAAATGATATACAGACATGATGAGATAGGTGATGATATATATGTATATGATATACAGATATAAGACAGATGATGTAGATAGATAGATAGATAGATAGATAGATAGATAGATAGATAGATAGATAGATAGATATAAAGAGATGAGAGACAGACAGGTAGATAGAAACAGAGGTATAGCTATATAAGAGGGAATTTATTGTGGAGATTGGCACAAATGATTATGGTAGTCAAGAATTCCCTCAACCTTCAAGCTAGTGGCTCAGGAAAGCAGTCTGCAATCTAAGTCCACAGATCCAAGAAGCAGAGATCTGATGGTGTAACTCCCAGACTGAGGCAGAGGCCTGAAAAACCAAGGGCACCACTGTTCAACAGCAGGAGACAGATGTTCTAGTCCATAAGAGAGGCTGCAATTATTTCTACCCATTTTATGGCCTTGCTACACCCTCCCCAGTTTGGAAGATGTCTCTCCACACTGGTGAAGTAAATATATATCACCCACTCCACCAATTCCAAAAATGCCTTCATACTCAGACCTAGAAAGAATCCATTATCAGCTGTCTGTTGCCTCTCAGTCCTATCAAGTTGGCACAGAAAATGAACCATCCATCCATGCTATCCCTTCATTATCTCTCTTACTGTTCCTTCTTCCTCCTCTTCCTCTCCTACATTCCCATCATTCCCCTCCATCCCTGCAGGGCCTATATCACCAAAAGATTTCCAGATCCTTAGCTGATAAACCTCCTAGTTTGACTCTGACAGGTGACTCTTATACAATCAGCCTGCTCAATGTAACACATCTTACCCTCTAAGCTCTCTGATGTACCTAATGAATGTTGGAATCCATGCTTTGTTGGGCAATTACTGACCCAGAGTGGGTTGTTAGCTCACTCAAGTTCACCCAGGAGACATAGAATTGGAAACCAAAGCTATAGTGTCATTGCCCAGTTTGATTGTACCCTTTGTGATTTCTTTTGTAACTATAAAAAGATCATCTCTAGAGAAAGCCTCCTCTAAGCTTTGCTGAAATGAGCTGGGTGTTGCCCTTAACTGGGCAGCATGCCATCTCTTGCCTGATAAGACAAGTGACTCTCCAGGGCACAGGAAGGGAGAAAATGTCTTAAAAAGTACCAGAAGAAGGAAACTTTTTCCTCAGATAGCTGAAGCTCAAATGAAGACATTACATCGTTGTGTATGACAGCCTCATTTACCACAACTTGAGAAAACAATTTCTTGATTACATTACTGTTTGTAGTATTTGTCAATTTGGGGGCTTAAATATTTTTGCTATGGCCCATTTCCAGCTATCAACAGGAAGCCACTGGTCACAGAATTGGAAAGGGATGTGTGTAATTAACACTTGTGAGCTGGTTAGAGCAAGCTTCAGCTTGCCTCCTCTGTGATTTCATTCCCTCTGTCCCCTGAAACCCCTCATCTCCCAATACGGTCTGTCAACCACTGCTTACTATGAATTTATACCTAGAACTGATCATGTGAAATGCCCATTGGGCAAAAAAACCTGATGCCCTGGCAGATGTATTGGGCTTGGATAGTTTCTTTTTAAGTCATACATGGCAATGCAAATGTTCACCCTCATTGCTATGCACATTATGACATTTTTCTGAAGTTCAGAGTTTAAGGGCATAGTTCTCCCAGAATGCAAGTCCCTGCTTTCATACTTACTAATTCTATAACTCAGGAGATTTCTGACTTTTTCTGTGACTTATCTTCTCCATTTCTAATTAATAGAAAGCCTAGGAATGTGGATCTCATTGATGGCTTTCTGTTGCTGTAAAAAAAAAATACCTGAAACAGTAACTAAAAAAGTAACTTAAAAAGTTTTTAAAAAAGTAACTTAAAAAGAAGAAGCTCTGGTTTTGGCTTACAGTTTTCAAAGTGTGAGTCTATGACGAGTTGGCCTTCTTGCCTTTGGGCCTATGGTGAGGAAATAATGTATAGAGCCCAATAATCCAGCATTCTCCTATGAGGCCCTTACCCCTATGGGTTCTACTTTTTTTTAGTAGCACCATAAGCTGGGTACCAAGCCCTTAACTCATGGGCCTTTGGGGACATTCCAGATCTGTTTGGTCTTAACACAGAATGTGCCCATAGGCTCATAGCTGAATGCCTAGTCCACAGCTGGTGGCATTATTTAGAAAGACTGGAACTTTTAGGATGTGAAGTCCTGGCTAAGATCTAAAAATAGGTAACTGGGCTTGTCAAGGTTATATCTTGACTCTGGTTTCTGCACTCTCTCTACTTCCTTGTCTTTCATGATGTTAACAGCTATCCTGTGCCATAGCTGCTGCTACCACTGGCTGACTGAATTGCTCAGCTCTGCCAGGATAGATTAGAATCCCCTGAAACTGTGGGCCAAAAGAAATATTTCCTCCCTTTAGTTGTTTCTGTAAAGTATTTCGGTCACAATGATGCAAAACAAAACAGAATAAACTAATAAAAATTCTAAATCATATCTATTAGTTATGTGAATTAAATATTTTAGCATATGTAAAACAAGAAAGTGCTTAGTTAAAAATAGCCCCTGATGACTGATAATCACTATTTTTCTTTTCAGAGTATACCTGTTTACAGACAGGAAGCACAGAAGCGGTAGGCACTGAGAGAAACAGCAAAGCACCCATGGTACTATCGACTCATTTCAGCTAAAAGAGTAGGAAGGACATTTTGTTCAGTCTTGCACTCCATGGGGACATCCCTTCGATATACTGCTTTATGCATGAATACCTCTAGCAAGGAGTCTCACTGTTTCTCAAGGCTGTTCTTTTTCTGTTCTTCTCTCCAATTTCTCGTCCTTCCCATGCTGAAATAAAACCAATGTCCCGCTATAGATACCCAGCAAAACCAGATCTCTCCTTCATCTTCAGAGAAATCAGTTGGCGTTTTGGACTTATTTAGCAGCAATCACCAACTCTGCAGAAAAGCTCTCCCTATGAGCTACGTTAGCTCATAGAACTCAGCAATTACAAGCTTGGCACCCTGAGAATGCTAGCATCCTGAACTGTCAATAGTCACGTTCAACTGGTGTGCGTCTTGGTACCACCCACTCTGCTCACCATTGGATACTGCACAGGAAGAGTCCAAGAGTCCCAGCTCAGCTCTCAAGGCACTCTTGGTCTTGGGAAGAGGGCGTACTTTCATCTACCAGGATTGTGTGCAGTGAGGACAAAGAAGGTTTCAAAAAACAAACACAAAACCCAACCTCAACACACAGTATGATGGTGGAGGGGGATGGCTTCCATGTCAACTCTGAAGCTATTTGACATTACTAGCTACCACCTTGGTCCAGGAAGGGTACTTCTTCCACAGCATGAATATTCCTCCCTGTTCTAGGTCTCAAGTTGACATGATCCTTAGCTTCCACAGAAAACAGGAAAGATGTGTGAAGAGTTTGGCTCAAACTGAGTTCAAACCCTTGGCTACCCTGCCTGTGATCTGTGTCCTGGGGCAATTCATCTAGCTCCTAAGGATGTTTCCCCAACTGTAAAGTTGGATAATAATAACCTTTACCACTTAGAGCTGTTGGGAAAGGGAAATGAATGTGTTAGACTAGTGTTTGGTGCCGGCTAAGCAGTATTCATTTTTTGTTGATGCTGTTCTGGTGGTGCTCATATGCTATCCATATATGTTTGTCACATGATGCTATGTACACACACACACACACACACACACACCCCTTTTACCTGCTTACTTCCTAATTCCCACAGGTAACTTTCTTTGTTCATTTCTTGGAATGAAATATGTCTCACATAGGCTCAGGCACTTGAACACTTGGTCCCTAGTTGGTGGCAAGAGTCCCAGCTCAGCTCTTAGGGCACTCTTGGTCTTGGGAAGGGGTGCACCTTCATCTACCAGGATTGTGTGCAGTGAGGATAAAGTAGGTTTCAAAAAGCAAAAACAATAAATCATCACGTAGTATGGTTTTGGAAGGGTGATGACTTCCACGACAACCCTGCAGCTGTTTGGAGTTATTAGCTAGTACCTTATTATCTGGAGGCACTGTCTGGACAGATTATGATACAGCCATACTAGAGGAAATTCATCACTATGGGTGGGCTTCAAAAGTGCATAGCTTTACTTCCAGTCTGCTGTCTCTGACTTGTGCTTGCAGCTGAGGATGTCATCAGCTAGCTTTCTGCTCCTGCCCCCAATGTCTATCATTTGTAGCCATGCTTTCCTGTCACAATGGTCACTTATCCCCCTGGAACTATAAGCCAAAATAAACCCTTTCTTCCATAAGTTGCCTTGTTCACATTTTATCACAACACCTCAAACTAATACACCTCTATTTCTGATTCTGAAAACATGTGTGGTGTTAAATACACATTTAGGAGAGTAGAGATTAAACAGATGGTTGGTAAAATGAATGAACGAATCCAGTTTCTCAACATTTTAATAGTATCCACCATGCAATGTTAGAGACTTTCGAAAACAGAGTCTCCCCAGTGATGGGGCCACCGGATGTCCTGTTGGGGTATCATGAAGCCCGCTCACTGCAGTGGTTTGCCTTTTCTCGGCACACAGAGGAGCAGGGCAAAGCTGCGCTCCAGGAAGGGGGCCCTGGGTAGATAGTAAAGGAGCCACCAGAGAGCACTGCAAATGGAGATGGGTCTTGCCCACCCACAGAGTCTCAGCTCATGCTTCCAGAAACTGGGGGGCTGCTGCCAGGAACTCTTCCCCAAACTTCAGTTTGAGGCTTGCAACATTTGCTCAACTTGCATTTCTGGCCTGCCCTCCATGGAGTGGTACAGGAAGACATACTGACCATCCCTTCAGTGCACCTCATTATTGCATTTCTCAGAGGTTGCTCTTCTACGAGTCATTCTTGAAGTTTATGAGTGAGTCCAATCTGTGACACTGACTGGGGCAAAATTCAGAATATTGAGGCAATGTTCACTCAAATGTCTCAGGTTAAAAACAAACAAAACAAAGACAAAATTCCACGTGGCAGGCCTTGGGCAACTGAAACAACAACAAAAAAGGTACATTATTTTCGTGTCAGTATCCATTCAGTGCGTTTACTATAATCATTTACTGCATGCTGACCTTGTCCCTTTCATGGGAGTTGGGGATGATGGAAGTGGAAAGTGGGTCCCTTTCATGCCTTGAGTTGCTGCAGCAGTTGATCCGGGGTCCTGTGAGTCCTCCTCGGTCTGGGATAGAAACCCAGCGTCTTGGCCTGCGTTCTCCGTGGCCACCTGTTCTTCCCACTGGGGCAGCATGCTAAGCTGTCATTGAGATAGGGTGTCATCCAATAGTGTCTGCTACCTACTTAATTTAACAGCCTCCTGCCTTCACTGGAGGTTTTATTTTGGCTAAGTTCAGGGGCTGTGCTGCAGATGGCTCACTGTGAGTGGCTGTTCACGCCAGCTGTTGGCCTCCAGGAGTCTGGACTCCCGTGAGCTGGGTCCCAGCTTCTGTGCTCTTCAGAACCCCCGAAATCTGCCGGTGTCATCTGTGCATCTGTCCTCAGCCTTCCCTAAATGTGGGCCAGCCTGCCACCAGCAGCCTCAGGCACTCATATAATTACAGGGGCAAGAGAAGGGCTCTGACAATACCTCTGAAGCTTTGAGACCACCATCTTATCATTTAGTACTGCTACATTCAGTCCTTAAATCACCTCTTCTCATTGGCCATTTCCATCCAGGGCTTCAAGCTTGCCCTCATCTTTAGTTACTATGATGTGGCACTCGTTGGTCTTCACCTGCATCCTCTCTTGAGGATCTCGATCTGGATGTCCACAGGCTCTCTCTGGCTACTTACAACGTATGTGTGGCAGTGTCTTGGCCAGGGACTTCGCTACCCTCCAGGTCTATGTCTAGAAGAACTTGAATCAAACAAGTATCAGCTGAAAGAGTGGGTCAGGACATGAACTCAGTGGCCTGCTCTTTGGCCACCCCTCCTGAGGGGGGAGCAGCCTTGCCAGGCCACAGAGGAGGACATTGCAGCCAATCCTGATGAGACCTGAGAAGCTAGGGTCAGATGGAAGGGGAGGAGGACTGCCCTATCAGTAGACTGGGAGAGAAGCATGGGAGGAGGTGAGGGAGGGTAGGTGCGGTCGGGAGGGAAATAGGGAGGGGTCTACAGCTAGGATACAAAGTGAATAAAAATTTAATTAAAAAAAAAAGAGTGGGTCAGGAACTGGCAGCCTGCAGGACACCTTCTGAGACTGCCCAGATGAGCTCTTTAGCACTATCCTTTGGGTCATCCCAGTGTTTTTCTTTTCTTCCATTCATCCAATCAATCTGATGGCTTGGATTGATCAGTATGACTTTCGGGGTCCTGCTGGGACTTACATGGTATCTGTTTACCTCACCCCCAGCCCCACCCTCCCCTCACCCCCACCACTACCACAGACACAGGAATCTCATTAATCTTGACCTGGGACCATTCTCTCTCTCTGCTTAGCCTCTGTTTTGGTCCTTATTCCAGAGAAGCCTGGTTCTGTGCCATCTTTGCTAAAGGCTTTAGGAAGCAGTAAATTGGGACTCAGGGCATGATCTTTAGAACTCATGCTTAATCTTGTGGTACCTTCTGTAAAGAGGCAGTCTCAAATGCTCATTCCCCAGAATGCAACTCTCCTAATCCATGTGTTCCATGCCCTGCAATTGGGACTGGAAAGATAAACAGTGCATTGGAAGAGGGATTGCTGGTGACCAGGTGAGCTAGTGTGAGAAGGTAGCATCATGCTATGCTTTGCGCCTCCACTCACAAGTGCTTCACAGAAGCACTGGGATAATGAGTTTGAGACAGACATCACCACTACTCCCCAGTATTTGTATCCCTTTTGTCTATCCTCCTTTTCTGCCTGTCCCACTTCCTGACTCAAGGTCCCGGGGGATAAATGAGATAGAACAAACATAAAACAGCCTGCGACTTTTCCTGGCTCTGAATCCCAAAGTGGAAAATCCCTTGCACTCGGCAAGGACAGACAGGAGAAGGCAAGAGCTGGAGGATGGTAGAGCTTCTCCTACAGTCCAAGGACACAAGAGGCAGGGGTGAGCACAGAGCCTGTGAAGCTGGTATGGAAAAAAAATAGACTAAAGCTGCCTGAGGGGTGAAGGGGCTTCCAGAAACAGATGGTGCTAGAAGTGGAGTTGAGTTCAGGATCTGCTGTGCTCAGCTTCCTGTTGAGTCAGGACTTCTATCATCATAGACAAAGGGGCTTTGGAGAACCAAGGAAGAGCCCCATGGGAACCAGCCAGGATTGCAGCTACCACAGCTGTGATCCTGCCACTTTCACATAATCCTGGTGTTTCTTGCCCAAGGGTACCCCATGAGTTCAGCTTAGCATCCTGTAAGGCTACTTTTTTGTTTCAGGACTGAGCTCGTCTTCATCTAAAGTAATCACTTACTGGGTACTCTTGGGAATTTCATAAACCCAAGAGAAGATGTGTCTCCACCAATGGTGAAGGATTGCAAGGCACTCAATCCATCTGTCAGTGGAGCAGATATTGACCTGGAGACCAAAATTTATAATGAAGATACAGTGTCTGCATGTTTGAAATGGTCAAATATAAAATCAAAGTACTTTTAAAGAACCATTTTTGTGTGTCTGTGCGTGTGAAGCACAGGACTATTCTTGTCAAGTTGATTTGCAAAATTAACATTTAATTTTTAAGAAGGTGCCCAGCCAGGAGGTGTATGAGACCTGAATTACCAAGATATGCTAATTAAAAAACAAAGTTTCAGCATTTCTGAGGAATGAAGAAATATTCCAGATTATTTAGTAGGTGTCACTGTGGTGGTTTGGATAATAATGGCCCCTATCGGTTCATATGTTTGAGTGCTTGTTCCCACTTAATAGTACTTTTGGGGAAGGATTAGGAGGTGTGGCATTGTTGGCGTCACTGGGAGTGGGCTCTGTGGTTTCAAAATCCCATGCCAGGCTCAATCACACTCCGCCTACTGCCAGTGGATCAGGACATAACTCTTAGCTACTACTCTAGCAGCATGCCTGCCTGCCTGCCTGCAATGTTTGCTGCCACACTGGTCATGAACTTATCTTCTGAAACCATAAGCTAGCCCCCAGAAGTGCCTTCTTTCAAAAGCTGCCTCAGTCATGGAGTTTTACCACAGCAACAGAAAAAAAATAACTGAGACAGTTACTAAATAGAAAGTCTTTTTAAATGTGGCTAAGAAACATTGTAAAGTGAATTATATTGTATTTATTTATAGATAGATAGATAGATAGATAGATAGATAGATAGATAGATAGATAGAGTATCTCTGGATAGCCTTGGCTGTACTGGACTCATTTTGTAGACCAGGCTGGCCTAAAACTCATAGAGATCAGCCTGCCTCTGCCTTCCTGAGTGCTGGAATTACAGGCATGAGCCACTAAGCCTGGCTTATGCTGTATTTCTTAAAGATCTAAAATACACTTAATATAAATAAATCTATAGCTGGACATAATGGTGGTACTGAAGTTTGGGTTCTACTCTGTACCCCCAAGAAGTCAAGTTTGGTTACCTGTCCTCTAGAAGCCAATAAAAAAAGACAAATTAATAATTTCAAAGGCTGAAAAAGAACATTTATTCTGTGTGGCCACATTGGGAAGATGAATTAAGAGATCCAGTGACATCCTGCACTTCAGTCTATCTTCAGGGCCGTGAAGTGAGAGTAAAGTTTAAATACAGTGTCAGGAATGGGCACAAGTAAAAGTCTAGGTTACGGTGTGATCCTGCCCATCCCTGACCCTCTTTACATTCCCTTCCTGTAAAGAGGCTAACAAGTAGTTAGAACTGTGTGACATCCTTTCTAAGACACAATTTCTCTTCTGTCTGGCTCCAGACTTGAGCCCCTTTCTTCTCTAGACATGAGAGTCCATGGCGGGGGTGGGGGTGTCCAGGCCTTTTGGGCCTATTGTTTCAATAGTCTGATAGTCACAAGAATATCATTAGTTTTGAGAGGCCGGTTAGGGATGTGTGCCTGTAATTCCAGCAGCTGGGGAAACCCACAAAGACTGGTCAGGTATTCAAGGTCACTTGCAGCTACAAGCAGAGTTTGAAGCCAGCATCGGTTCCATGAGGCTTTGTGTTAAACAAAACAAAACAAATACTTTTTTTTTTTTTTCAGAAAGGAAGCAAATTTCTTAACATACTACAAACAACCTAAAGAAATATTTGGGCATTATACATACATACAATAGAATTTAGCCAGAAGCTGTATAAGACAGAGGCACAAAGCATGATAAATGAAGAGGCTCTAGAGAGTGCCTCTGCGTGCCTGTAGTTGACTCAGTTAAACACTGAGCACATCCCGTTTCACAAGGAAAACCCCTACGCTTCAGAACTGACAATGCGTTCTGGACACCTAGTCCTCAACAGCAAAGTCCTCTGAAACTTGGTGACACAAAGCCCCAGGCACAGTAGGTAGAACTTGGTTGGGCCCAGTAGGACAGCTGATTTCTGCTCCATGGCATCTGGAGACCTGGGGAGGGTTCTTTATGTCAAATTGGCTTCCATGTCATTGTACACCCACCAGTCTGCCTTGTAACTTAAAAGAACAGATCCCCGACCCACACACCCAAACTCTCTATCTGTGGACAACTGTGGGGGATCTCAAGAGTCTATACATGGAATCCATAGCCTCTACTTTGCCTTGATTCCAGTAGGCATTTTGGCTCATTGTGAACATTGAACCGTAGAGCATAGGCTGGCCATGAAGCTGTTGACTATTGAAAAATCACCTCCCCAGTAGTGGGCACCTTTACCAATAGCTACCAATGACACGGGTGTTTAGCTTCCCTCAGTCTCCCTGATGGGAGGGTGCCCAGAGAGTGCCCACCCTGTCTCGGAGATGGCAGGCCTGAGTGTGGGCATTCTTCCTTGGAAGCAGGAGTGTCTATCTACAGGAAGATTAGGTGGATATTAAGCATGGGCTTTCAGACACATCCACGAGATACTTTCACTTGCTACATGCTTTTATTAGTTTCTAAGAGAATTCTCAGGACACTTCCATAAACTTACTGCTTATGTGGGTTCCTAAAGTACACTCTATGGAGATCCCAGCAGTGACAAGATTGCTCAGGTACACTTTCTCACATTACATGCCTTTCTGACCATCTGGTATGTGAGCAAAGAGAAAGATACACGTGATTCTATAATTCCCAAATTAGCCTCTTACAAGAATGCAACCAGACATCCAGTGTCAAGCTCTGCCCATTCTGAGTCAGGAACTAGGACAGATCATTAACTGTAATGAGAAACACTTGAGATTTGCTTGGGGAAACAGAAGTGGGAGATGACAGTGGAGGGCAGGAATGGGGCAGAGGATTGATGTGCCTGGGCAGAGGTGGGAGATAATGCCTTTCCAATCTTCCCTGACAGTGTGTTCTGGACACCTAGTCCTCAACAACAAAATCCTCTGAAACAAGTATAGCGCTAACTAAGTTACTCATTACCCAGAAGCCTGAGTGTTCATCTGACTAGAATGCCCACCAGGACACCAGTGGAGACCCACTGGTTACTAACTTTCCTGTCACCATATTAGTTGTGTTCTGCCATGACCACACTACATGACAGAAATGCCATAAGGGAGAAGAGATTTATTTTAGCTCATGGTATTAGAAGGTTTTAGTCCACTGTGGCAGGGAAGACATGGCAGAACAAATCTGGTCATGGTGGCAGGAGAGTGAGTAGCAGTTGTTCTCATCACAGTGGGCCAGGAACTAGGGGAAGAGTACAACCTTCAAAGGCCTTGCTCTATTTCTGCCTATAGAGTCCCACCTTCTAAGGGTTCCACAGCCTCCACAAATGATGCCAACATCTTGGGAGCAAACCTCCATACATGAGCTCCTGGGGACATTTCAGAGTTAAACCATAGTAATCACCAAGTATCTGAGTTAAGGATAAGTAAAGACTCCCTCGTTTGATAATTGACCTAAGGCACATCTGTTTGACTACTGGTATCTGGGCACTTCCTGAGACAGCAGACGTGGGTCCAGTATTTCCACAGTGCCCAACAGTGAAATGGTCTGAGAAGGTCCATCTCATCTATCTACACTGCTGGGTATCTTAAGACTTATGCAGTGAAGTGTCCTGGGAGATGAACTCAGCCAAACTAAGGGCATTCCAAGACGGGTCCTCACCATCTGATGAGAGCAAAGGTGTTCAGGGTGGTGTGGCTATAGACAATGTAGCTTGCGCCCCCACCTACCACTATGAAAAAAAGGATCATATTCTGGTTTGCACCACCTTCGATATTTTCAAGAGCATTCACGTGGGGCATCTCACCTGATTCTCACAGAGACAATCCCTTTACATAGAGAGAAACCTAACCCTAACCCTAACCTTGGTTAGGGAAACCAAGGCTAGAGAGCATGTGAGGACTGCACACACTCCAGTTTTATTTTCTATTTTTTTTCTTCTGGTAATAGAGGTGTAACCAGAGCCTTGTGCATTCTAGAAAAATAAAAAATAAAAAACAACTCTAGTTCTGAGTTATACCCTTAAGACCACTGGAGCTCAGGTGGGCCTCAAAATGGTAATTCTCCTGTCTCAATCTATTAAGTGCTAGAGTTACAGGCATATGTCACCACATCATGCTTAAGAGACATTTTGGTAGTACCCTGCCTTTGTCTAGTGTTTCAAAATAAGGTTTAATTACCTCAAATCTTATTTTGTACCAAAGGTGACAGACTTCAGAGAACAGGTGAGTGTGTGTTGGGGGGGGTGTGGATGTGGGTGTGTGCATGCATGCATGAGTTCTCATGTAGCTCCAGTTACTATGAACTTTTCTGCCTGACTGAGTAGGAAGCAGGCTTAGCATTGACTGATTCTGCCATCAGGAAAGTGGTGCTAAACTGGGCTTGAACTCCTTCCGAGGCCAATCTTCCCTCCTTTCTGTGGATCTCATCCTTTTACTTCAAATATAAAGAATCATTCCACCAGGTCAATAGAGAGCCATGCATGCTGGAATCTGACTACCACCCCAGTGATTGAGTCTGGGTTGAGGCTTCACCCTGAAAGCCTGAAATCAAGCAAGACCCTAATGAGGATCACAGCCACTGCTTTCTGAGTAAAGTTTGGGAGAACAAAGTATTGAAGAAAGATTGCAGCTCTGCTCTGCCCGAAAGAATAGTATCAACACCTATTGTGGCCAGAGGTAGACTTAGGTTGGCTCTGTATGGAGACATAGTTCATGAGCGTCTCCAGCTAGCTTGTCTGAGCAGCCTCAGGATCCCCCTCCAAGCCTGTTGTCCCCAAGAACTGTACTTGACTGCCTATATCAGATTCTACCACCATTTCTTAGCTCACTGTCTGCAGGTGACTGTGAAATGAATAAAGATGCAACACCCTAATAGCAGCCACCGAATTCTGGGCAGACAGCCCAGTGGTAACCTGAGATGGTCTATCACTGAGACACCAAGCCCACAAGGACTGTGAGGATGATCGAGATGAGGAAGCTATTTCCAGACTCCCGCTGGAGGTCCCTTAAACAAAAGGAGACACAGATGGAGGAGACGGCTGTGGCAGATGGAGTCCTTCCAGGAGGGAGCAAGAGAGAGTCTGACATCAGGGAGGAGTACAAGTGATGACTCTGTGTCCTGTTCTAGGCCACCTGGCAGGGAGCTGGAGGAGGAACTTATGCTGGAAAACTTGGATGTATTTGAGCTTCTGAAGATACAAGCATACCTAAACGTGGTAGAAAAAAATTGACTAGTTGCTGCTGAGAGTACAGGTGGGGAGCTTCACTCTGTCCTTACCAATTTTATCACAGCTAATCATACCCTGGAAGAAAGTAAAGGAGGAAGTGGAGCACTGAGCCTCTCCAGAGGCAGGGGTTGGAAGGCAGCTGTGATGCATTGACCGTACAGCAGAACCCAGGAAATGGTATCACCATGAGGAACACACTCAGGACTGTTACTCGGGCTGTGCATTGAACAATACTGGAGGCATCATTTACTTCATAATCTCTCTCTCTCTCTTTTTTTTTTTTAGATGTGCACTGCAGAAAACATGGCAAATGATATATGAAACTTAGGCTAAGAAGCTGTATGCAGCTCCATACAGAAAGGTCAAAAGAGGAAATTGGTTCTGGATTCAGCAGTGAATCATCTTGCTCCTGCCGTCTTGGTGTTCTCTTTGAGGTTATTTGAATACAGAGCTGAAACACCAAGCACTATTGTAACTTAGGATTTAGGAAATTTTTTTTGTATGGCTCACACCCCCCCCCCCTTTCTGTGTGTTATTTTGATTTGTTTTGAGACACAGTTTTTCGGGATAGCCTTGGCTGTCCTGGACTCACTTTGCAGACTAAACTGGCTTTGAATCACAGAGTTCTGCCTGCCTCTGCCTCTGCTTCCCAGAGTGCTGGGATTACAAGCATGCACCACTATGCCCAGCTAAACTGGGGTTTCATGATCAAAGTTATTTTGCTGTGAAAAGACACCATGACCACAACAGCTCTTAGAAAGGAAAACTTTTAGTTGAGGCTGGCTTAAAGTTCAAAGGTTTAGTTTATAATCATCATGGCAAGAAGCATGGAGGTATGCAGGCAGACATGGTGCTGGAGAGGTAGCTGAGAGTTCTATGTCCAGATTGGCAGGTAGCTGAAAGAGAGAGCAACACACTGGGCCTCACTTGAGCTTCTGAAACCTCAAAGCATATTCCCAAATCCCCCAGTGACACACTTCCTCCAGTAAGGCCACACCTACTCCAACACTGCCACACATCCTAATGATGCTACTTCCTGTGGGCCTGTGGGGGCTATTTTCATTCAAACACCACACAGGATACATGAAGACTGCTCCCCAGGAGCAAAGCAGGAACATCCGACTTACTGAACTCCACCCTCAACAACAGTGGCTGGCTGCCCATCAACTCTGATATAGCATTGGTGTGGTCTGCAGCCTTGCCTGTGGTGGCAGAAGTCATGGCCCCCTGCTTTTTTGGCCCCATCAGTGGGTGGAACTCAGAATATTTGAGTGATCCATGGAAGGTGAGGATAACACCTCTGAATCCTGTTGGGGCACCAGCAGCTGTGGTTATCTGCTCTAACAACAAAGTTTCCAATACAGCTTTCCACATTCCAAGCCAGAACTAGTTCAAGAACTTGTGGTCACA
>NW_026596162.1:1221756-1271963 GCF_907164565.1 Psammomys obesus
AAAGAAAGAAAGAAAGAAAGAAAGAAAGAAAGAAAGAAAGAAAGAAAGAAAGAAAGAAAGAAAGAAAAAGAAGTGTTAGGTTTCACAAATCACTGACCTCTTGATTAGATAACTTGATTGGCAGTTGACCAGGTTTGGCTTTGTAACCTTTGCTGTCTCTGATGATTGGTTCCTCTGAGACAGAATCCCTGGCAGGGCTTTGGATCACTTTGTTCAGCATGCATCACCTGTCAATTTGGTAAATGCTTCTCACAGGGTCTTGTGAGAGGTGCCACTATTCTAGTATCTGTCACATCGGTGTTGATGGGATTAGTAAAATGCAAACCTAACTGAAAATCTTGCCACAACCACTCTTGTCACACAGTTCCTGAACTGACAGATGCTAAATAAAGTCAAATGCTGTTATACGTTCATATGTTTCAAATTATGGGTTAAAAAATATGTCAAGGGAAGGTAAGATGTCTCAGCCAGTAAGGATGCTTGCCTCCAAGCCTGATGACCTGGGTTTGATCCCCAGAACCCATGCTGTGGAAGGAAGGAACCAAACCTTGAAAGTTGTACTCTGACCTCCACACATGTACTGTGAAATGCACAAACCCACACAGGTGGGCGCATATTCCCACATAAATAAACATAATAGAAATATTAATTGTCCCTTTTCTCTGCTTACAAAAAATCATGACTTATTATATAACATTTACTAAGCAATTCTGTATCCATCGATGTGTACAGTTCTCCACACAAATATCTCATTCAGTCCTCATGCAACTTTCCAAGGCACCCCACCCCCTCTTCTAGACAAGCCTGGCTTGATGAGGTTCAGTAACTTATCTATTGTCAAATAGGTGACAGAGTGGAGCTGTGATCAGGTCAACTTGTACTTTAATTATAGACAATAGTTCCTTCTGTGCTCTGTCCAAAGTTTAGAAGAGGGGAAAGGGTCAGATAGTGTGTTTCCTACAACCTTTCTATTCAGCATGGGGAAGAAGGACATTTTCCATTTGTCCTTCTGTCATACTTCTCATGCTGCTTCCTGCAGTATATCTTGTTTGGCATTTTCACTAAGTATCTATACCTCACTAGATACCCTTCTGAAAGCTGCTGTTGTGTGGCTGCACTGGGTTTAATCGGACCAGTCATCATTTGCATAATTCGGTGGGTTGGAGTGTGTATTATGAAGGATGCTATGTGGTGGATGGCCAACCCTGTCCCCAGTGCTCTTTCTTATCAAGACATTAAGTTGGCATCCCACTGCTCAAGACAGCACTGGCTGTGTGTCTCAGCCACCACACAGAGCTGGACAGGCTAAGCCACTTCGTGAGAACCAGGGGACTCAGTGGCCGCCATCACTGCAAAAGACACTTGACACTGTGTAAGTTGTAAAGAAAAATGGTTTATTTTGACACATTTTTATGGATGGTTGTGAGGTCCAAACCCAGGTGGCCACATCTGGTTGAGGGCTTTGTACTACTTCAAGCCACCAGGAGAAAAAGGTCAAAGATAGCACAGGGGGGAGAGAGACAACCTAGGTTGAAAAGCTCTGCCCCCAACAAGTTGAATACTGTCCATGAAGCTCCCTCCCAACACTGCCACATTGAGAAAGGAAGGTTCCAATGAAAAGGATTTTAGGGAAAACACCCAAGCCTCCATACCATGAGTACAAGCAGAAACACAGCTCATGCTTACTCAGCAGGGCTAGCCCTCTTGTCATTATCTGGAGAAACCCAGGCTAGCCTCCTGGATGATGAGAACAAGGTAGTCCCATGGTTCCTGTCACCCCTGCCAACAGACAGCTTGCCAGCCACCAGACGTGGAAAGCAGACATCCTAGACCATCCACGTATGCTGGATGGACATCAGAAACAGGAAGCCCCAAAGGAATCCCTAGAAGGCTGAGCTAATACTGCAGGAGTAATCACAAAGTAATGTTACAGGAGGAGTAAGAGGAAGAGGTGTGGTATGTGGTGAAGGAAGGGGGAGGGGCCAAGAGGAACTGGGAGAAAGAGAGGAAATAAAGAAGATCAGAAGCTCAGGCCATGGCGGCATAGACCAGAGTTGAGATGGGGACACAAGGGTATGGAATCTATGACCTTTACTTGGCAATTGGAACATGATTAATTTGTGTACTGTGCGACACAAAAATGTCACTCACAGAAGAAAACTCCCCACCGGCCAGGAAGACAGATTCTTCTTTTTCTTCTCTGCCAACATGATGATGCTGACATCTGCCTGTCTGTTTGCACAGTGAGATCATCACTGGCATCTAATCTCTGGTCATGTGATTATTGTTCATTGTCAGTTTGGGTTTTTTTGTTGTTTACATACTTGGCCCATATTTTAGCCACAGACTCTCTGTTCTTCTTAGTCACACGGCTGTACACCTCTGTCTCAGATGCCACTAGAGGTCTCATTTGTAGTTCGCCTTTTAGTTACTTTCAGAAGGCTTTACATACTCAAGGATAATAAAATGAAGTCATTCAAAGCATAAAGTCCCTTGAGTTTTAACAAATGTGTGTGCTTGTGACCACACCAACACAGCCCACATTCAGCATTTGACACCCAGATGATTCCTCCTTGCCCTTGTTTGATCACTTCCTACCCAACTCTTGGTCCCAGAAAACTATCCGTCTGCCTTTTCTAGCTTATATTAGGAATATAGGTTTTTTGATATTAAAATTTATTTTTCACTTTTTAAAAATTAAGTCAAATGACTTTTGTTTCTTTAACTCTTTTGTGTCAAAGGCAACATAGGAGGTACTTGAGATATTTCTCAGCATTGAAGAGTACTTACTGGGAGTTCAGAGGACATGAGTTTAGTTCTTACAGCACCCAAGTTGAGCAGCTCACAACCACCTGTAACTCTAGCTTTAGAAACTCCAGCATCTTTTTCTAGCTGCCTTCTGTACGCTTGCACACACATGGCATACACTCACGCAAATGCACACATAGGAATAAAAATGTAAGTAAATCTTTAAAGATACAAAAGGCCATATCAAAGATTACATAAATATTTACCTATGCTCTCCTTTATTCATTATTATTATTATTGTTATTGGTGTGTGTGTTTAAGTCAGAAAACAACTTTTCTAGTCGTTGTTTAGATTAACCCTTAGTTCATCTGGTATTTTTACTGTCTCCTATGAGGCATTTACTCTCTATTTTTACTTCCCAACTTGACCAACTATCTAATATTATCTTATCCTATTTACAGCACACACACACACACACACACACACACACACACACACACACACCTGTTTCTGTGTTTCTTTGATCCCAAGTTGCTGATGATTTTGTTTTTGTTTTTGTTTTCTTGAGACAGGGTTTCTCTAAGTATCCTTGGCTGTCTTGAACTCACTTTGTAGACCAGGTTGGCCTCAATTTCACAGCGATCCGATTGCCTCTGACTCTTCCCCCACCCCTCCCCAAGTGTTGTAGAGTGTTGGGATTAAAGGTAATGATGACTTTATTGCTGTAGTAGTCTTAAGCTATTGAGGCAGGAGTACAGGTCTCTCCTCCACGCCCAGCCCCTCCTTCAACCAATACCTATCCTCCTTTTCAATATTTTCTTTCTCATAAAATTTATAATCACTTCAGCATATTCTCAAAGGGAAGAGAAATGTTTAGGAAAATAAAAGGTGATACATAGTCTTAACCATAATTTACACTTTTTAATCATTTATATTTTTATTCCCTTACATGTTATTTGTCCACATGAGCTGTAGACTCCCTAGACACAATAGTCATTTCTTGTATGTCTTTGTATTCATAATGTCTGATACACAGAGGATGCATAGCAAGGGTTTTGGCATAATTACCACTCCCAGACAACTGTATCATCAGAGACCTTTCAAAAAAATAAATATCCATAAACACCCATCAGAAGAAGGCACAAGGATGTTCATTGTGGTAGTTACTATGTAATTGGCCCCCATAAGCACATAAGGAGTGGCACTATTAGGAGGTGTGGCCTTGTTGGAGTAGGTGTGGCCTTTACAGAAGAAGTATGTCACTGTAGAGGCAGGGTTTGAGGTCTTACATATGCTCAAGCCATGCCCAGTGGCAAAGTTCTTTCTGCTGTGTTTGAATCAGGATGTAGAACTCTCAGCCCCTTCTCTAGTACCATGTCTGCCTCGATGCCACCATGCTTTCCACAGTGATGATAACGGACTAAACCTCTGAAACTGTGAGCCCAATTAAATGTTTTCCTTTATAAGAGTTGCCCATGTTCATGGTGTCTCTTCACGGCAACGAAACTCTTAGCCAAGACATTCACTATTCATGGAACTTCAACTGGTATTTTCAACAAACCCAGGCTTTCGTTTGGTTTTTAAATTTTGAAATGTCCTTCCACATTTAAAGGAATCTACACAAAGTAAATTAATAAGTGAAATTTGGAGTTAAGGTCCAAATGGATGTCCAACTTGGATTTTCCTGCTGTGTTGAGTTTTACCAAGAAGTCTCAACTCAGGTTTTATACGCTTTTAAATGTTACTTGCACGTTTGTGATAAACTTAGTAAGGGTGAATTACATTAAGAAGAACGCCTCCTGGAGCAGAGATGGGCAATGCTCCATCGGCATAAGGACCAGAGTTCAGATCTCCAGCACTCACACTAGTGCTGGATGAGAGTGCTGGTCTGCTTATGATCCCAGTGTTCAGGAGGTGGAGACGGGATTCCCTAGAGCAAGCAGGCGAACTAGACCAGCTGAATTACATACTCCAGGTTCGAGGGAGAGCCTTACCTCCCCATGCACTCACAGGTACATCCATACACATGCAAATAAACAAACACAAAAGGAATAAAACCCAAACCCTGCACATATGCAGAACATGAATCTTTGCACAATTTGAGCAAGAAAATACTAAGAGTGAGCTGAATCTGCGTGGCTGAGTCAGCCCTTTTAAACCTTGAGCTTGTACCTCTATTAGAGGATTTTTATAGTGTTGGAACTGAAAGTCTTATTTAAAGTGAAGCCTGGAAAGGTCTGGACTATTAGGTTTCTCTTCCTATCAGAAAGAGCACATGACAGAGATGAAGTCACAGGAGGTTTATTACAGGGTCACACTCAGGAACATACTCAAAGGGGTGAGCCAGGTATCTCCAGAAAGTGGCATGGCTGGGGTCTTGGATGGCTTGTCTTGTGGGGCAACATTTCTTGGTGGCAAGTGTTATTTAGTTAAGGCATAGGAAAGGTAGGGGAAGTCCAGAAATGGATCATGGTTTTCCCCAAACAAGGTTCACTCTCCGTTTTTGCCCCTGTATTTGCTTTTCTAGCTGTTCTGGTATCAGATGCATGAGAGAGGGACGTTTTCAAAGCTGACATATGGATGTCCTGCTGTAATGAAGCAAGACTTAGTGAGCAGTGATCTGGATTGGCTGTGTTGGTACTACCTGGTCTGGAATGGTTTCCTTCCCTCACAGTTTGAGTAGTGACGTAATATGCTGCTATCCCACAGCCATGAGGTTTCATCAGGCACCTGGCAATGCTTCTACCCTGCTCCTTCATCTGACTTATGAGGATTTTTGAAAGACATTTTAAATAGATTTTAAGTGGGAGAATCTCAGGAAGAAAGACAAACCAGAGAGTATGGGTGACCAGTCTGTTTCAGTGTCCCAGGGTTATCCATGTGTAGGACTTTTGAAGATTATAGGAGTTTGAAAGATTTTAGAATTTCTTTAACCAGTTCACATGCAAACCTCCCCTCCTCTATTATTATATCTTGTTTTAGCAGTTGAGATTATAGAGTAATCCTGGGATTGAATGGGATCACAGTCTGGTAAAATAAAACCAGGAACTGAAAGTTTATACAGGGCTTAAGATACATCCATTTACTTTAAAGGGCCTGAAACAAATGCTGTAAACTGGAGTTCTGGGAGAGGTTTCAACCAGACACTGGAGTGAGGGACTTATTTCAATACCGGTATCTCCAGAATGTTCCCTTCCTTTATATCCTGTGTTGGGAACAAGCAAAAGAACCTTGTTCAAAGTACTGCCATTTTGTTTCCAGACTCCATTTAATTACAGTGGGAAGTTCAAGGTCCCAGGCCCTGCAGGACCTGGGGACTTCCCAATAGTGGAGCAGCTTCTGTTGTAAGGAGAGCCATATCAGGGACAACTTGTTAGAAGACAGTTGTCTGAGTCCAGCGGTCTCAAGGGCAACTTCTTCATCATGCTGGCAGGGTCAAAGAAGTTCATGTTCCCAGACCCAGGAACTAACTCTTATACCGATTTGTGGGAAAATGCAACAATAGCTTGGTACAGATGCTTGTGTTTTGCAAGCTTAAATAGTCTGATATTCTGTCTTAGAATTGCAGTTCACCTCCTGAGTAGCAGCTTGATGACAATAAATTTTTGTCATCTGCATTGAGCTGGTGTTTTGAGTTATGCTGGATTTAAAAGGACCTGGTAACATTTTGTATGTTGGCCAGAATTCCAATCACCCTCCCCAGGTCCCTGGTTTGTAATCATCCGCATTCGGGGGGACTTCATTTTAAAGTATAAAACTTCTGAAGGTAAGTCTGTCTTCTCTTTTCTGTTTGGTGCCTGTCTGTGACCCAGGAAAAGAGGAACTAAGAGCAGTATTGCTCCTCCCATCAGAGGAGGTCAGGAGACATCCTGCTTCCTCCTTGGTTCCCAATGGTGGAATACCTAGTTCTGGTTTTGAGTCCCACTGGTGAGACATCTGGTTCTCTGTCACCTCCTCCCCAACTCTGTTGGTTGTCTGTGGCATGCCAGACTGTCTCTGTCTGTCCATTTGTATCTGTCATTTTATTTAGCTGCTCAATTGTTGCCCTATGTTTTATATTCAGAGAAATGAGCCAGCCTTCATTTGCCAGCCTTTCACCTCCCCCCTTAATTTTAACTCATCTCAAGGATTTTCAGAAAAAAGCTGCTGAATTTGGGGCAACAAAAACTGATAAACTGGTCCTGCCCTTGGAGCATTGTACTTTTGGGTAGGAGCCTACTATTGCCAGTACATGGTTGTTTCTGACTGGTCTTAAATGTATGAGTTTACTGTGTTCTCTATGTCTTGGGTATAGATTATTAGCTGATAAGTTGTTGGGTATGGTTAAAAATCTGTAACACCTGTAACAAAAAGTTAGCTTAAAACTCAGGGTCGGAGCCAGTCTGGGAAGCAACAGATGGCATGAGCTGACCAAAGAAACAGGTCTACAAAGATGCTTTTAAATTGGAATAAGATTTTAATATAATTCCTGTCATCTTAAAATTCAGGTTTATAAAAGATAGTGTTTAAAATAATGTTTGTTTAATGAGATATTAAAGCTTCACTTCCATTTATTTGTATATAAGAACATAACTTGCTGGCAGCCAAACTTTATAACATCAAAGTAATCCACTTTGTATTGATGTTAGCAACAATAAATTGTTTACACTGGTAAAGCTTTATTTTGTCTTCTAAAAATTATGGTTATGCTCTGTGTCTTCTTTTAAAAAGGTACTTTACTTTGATATTGCAAAGCACACAACTGAGAGATTTTAAATTCCTTTAAAGAAAGTTTTAGAGTTTTACAGAGAATTAAACTGGGTATTAAAAAAAAAAACAGCTTTTAAAAATGTTTAACTTTAGCTAGGCAGTGGTGGTTCATGCCTTTATTCCCAGCACTCAGGGAGGCAGAGGCAGAGGCAGAGGCAGAGGCAGAGGCAGAGGCAGAGGCAGGCAGATCTCTGTGAGTTTGAGGTCAACCTGGTCTACAGAGTGAGTTCCAGGACAGCCAAGGTTGTACAGAAAAACCCTTTCTCAAAAAAAAAAAAAAAAAAAAAGAAAGTTTAAATTTATGAATATGGGGCATTTTAAGGTTCATTTTAATGTATTTATTAATATATGATCTTGATGCATAAGTAAAAATCTAAAAATTAGGGCCACAGATAAACACCAAAGACTAAAAATTCCTATCTTATGATGCAATAAGACAATGGTCTTGGGAAGCCTGACAAAGAACTTGGAACAGTTTCTCAACCTATGAGTTGACAACCATTTGGGAGTCAAAACCTTTATACAGGAGTAGTCTAGGATTGCCTGCAAATTGGATATTTATTTTATGACTGATGTCACCACAACATAAAAACTATATTAAAATGTTACACATTAAAAGAAATTGAGAATAACTGGCTTAAAAATATGTCTCTCCTTACAATAGGGATATTCAGGCTAACAGAGGCAAGTTTAAAGACACATGTCCAACCTTCTTGTTTTTACTGGCATTGTTAAGATGTAGCTATTTTTTAAAAACTGAGTCATACAAGGAACTGCTGTGTTCTATAATGATATTCTATATATTGATCAAGAAAGTTTCTAGTCTCTGTTTCAAAGTCTCATCTTAATACTGAAAGAGCTTCAATTCAGAAATTTTCATTTTTATTGTAAACTATTAAGGATCAAAAAATAATAGTCAGTCACCTTATAAATGATTAAATTCTTTAAGATATTCAGAACTATATTTATAGTCATGCTAGGTACTAATTCATCAATTATAGGAATACTTATTTAGTCTCCTGTTTTATGTTTTCAAGGAATAATCTAAAACAAATGACAAAAAACAGACAAGAATTGTTTAACTCAGATATGCTTGGTAGATACTAGCCCTCAAACCTGTCAGAGATTTGCTGAATTGGATGTAGGAGAAAACAAGTAACAGGACAGGAGCCTACCGCAGAGGACCTCTGAAAGACTACCAAGCAGTGTATCAAAGCAGATACTAAGACTCATAACCTAACCTTCGGCAGAGTGCAGGGAATCATATGAAAGGAGGGGGAGTTAGTATGACGTGAAAAGGATAGGAGCTCCACAAGGACCAAATATATCTGGGCACAGGGGTCTTTTCTGAGACTGACACTCCACCAAGGACCATGTATGGATATAACCTAGAACCTCTGCTCAGATGTAGCCCGTGGTAGCCCAGTAACAAATTGGTTTCCCATAGTAAGGGGAACAAGGACTATTTTTGACAGGAACTCAATGGCAGGCTCTTTGACCTCCCCACCCCCCAAGGGAGGAGCAGTCCTGCTAAGCCACAGAAGAGGACTTTGCAGCCAGTCCTGAAGATACCTGATAAAACAGGGTCAGATGAATGGGGAGGAGGCCCTCCCCCATCAGTGGACTTGGAAAGGGGCAGGGAGGAAATGAGGGAGGGAGGGAGGGATTGGGAGGGAATGAGGGAGCGGGATACAGCTGGGATACAGAGTTAATAAAATGTAACTAATAATAAAAATAAAAAGCAGAGCAACAGAACAAGATAATTTGAACACAGGGAACTTCCCAGAGACTCCTACTCCAACCAAGGACTATTTGTGGAGATGACCTGGAACCCCTGCACAGGTGTAGCCCATGGCAGTTCAATGTCCAAGTGGGTTACATAGTAATGGGAAGAGGGACTGCCTCTGACATAATCTGATTGGCCTGCTCTTTGATCACTTCCCCCTGGGGGGGGGGAGCAGCCTTACCAGGCCACAGTAGAGGACAATGCAGCCACTTTTGATGAGAACTGATAGACTAAGATCAGAAAGAAGGAGAGGAGGACCTCCCCTATCAGTGGACTTGGGGAGTGGCATGCATGCAGAAAGGGGAGGGAGGGTGGGATTGGCAGGGGAGGAGGGAGGGGCTTATGGGGGGATACAAAATGAATAAAGTGTAATTAATAAAAAATAAATAAAAGATTTAAAAAAAAAAAAAAAAAAAAAAAGATGCTTAAACTTACCATGACAAAGACTCCCAGATCCTAGCAATGACCCTCAAGGTCTCTAAGAAGATAATGGTCACAGCAACAAAGGATTCCACCTGAATTATGGTAATGCTTACCAAAGGTCAAGACTTTCCCAATGCCTTGCATGTTGCTAGGGTGCCCAAACTATGGATCAGCCAGGCACTGGAGAGTTGATTGACCCCCGTTGCCTAGGCAAAGTAAGGCCAGTCTCGCCCATGTTCCTCCTCCACAACCGCTCAGATTGGCTGAGCCATCTAGGTCATTTTAATTGATACATAAGCCATTTAGTTTATACTTTCTGCTATAATTCATTCTTCTCAGCTCTCTGATGGCATTAATGGCTATGCTAACTGCAGGTTTGTCAGCAGCAGGCAACCAGTTCCTTTCCCCAAGGCTGCAGACACCTTAATAGTCCATTGCATATGTAAAAATCAAGCCTTGCTTTTTCTTGGCCAATTAGATCTCTTGTTAAGGAAAGGCAGACAGGTTTGCCTTACTAATAGGCTTTATATTAAAATATAAATAGGTCACAGATGTAACCTTTTACTGTTCCTTTATTTTAAAGAACTTGCTTTGCAGTAACTGTTCTCAATAATAACTTCTCATGTCTCTGATAAACGATTAAATGGAAAGGAAAAGGTTTAAGATCTACGCAAATTCTAGAAGCCTAAGAAAATGTTCTGAAGGTCTGAGGACAGGAAAACTTAAATAAGTTCTGAGCATTGAAGAAAATTAATTAAGATATATAAGTGCAAGTTACAGAGATATAAAGATTTAAAATACATGAGAAATAGAAAAGGTTTCAGATTTCTTTCCCTTCTTTATGCTGTTGTTATACTATGATATCAAAAGTTTAGAATTTTAACATTGATCAATGGAGTGCTGATAAGCGAATGGAGCACTACTGACTGTTTATTATTCAGTCACAAGCTCAGGATTTTGAATTTTCTTTGGTTGTCATCTAGATATAATTTAAAGATGCTTTTCATTGAGCTGAAACATTCTGTCCAATTTATATACCTTATTCTTTGAACAAAAAAAAATGTTTATTTGCCTTTTAACATAAAGCTATAGTTTTTGCTAGAACTCAAAGGCATGAATCTATTCCTATAGCTTTACAGACACCTGTTAACTGTTTTTTTATAATATGATTTCAACACAATGGTAATGTTGATATGTCTATACTTGTAATTCCTTTTGTAAATAAAATTTTATATAAGCTTCCGGAAATCAAAGAAGTCATAAGACTTGAATCTACTTGTCACAAGTCAAATGGACTTTAGTAAATATAGCCCAAGTTTCTGCACCTGTCTGCATCTGAAAATGGGAGCTTCCCATGGTCTTGGAATTCTTCTCCTTCCCTCATTACTAAGAAATTTTTTAACTTCTGTCCCTAGTCTATATTTGTATCAGCAGATTTCTAGCTGACAGACACCTTCCAGGGAGCACCTTTGAACTACAAACTGCTGAGCTCTGGACTTGCTGAAAGCTGATATAAACCAGCCCAGACAATGTGATTGCTTGCTGTCTGTTCAACTCGATCACCTAATCAAATGCTTCTGATAAATGTCCCTTGCCCAGCTTTTGACTACCTTCTTAGCCTTCCCAAGCCCTGACAACTCTTACCCCAATTTCAGCTGGAAATAGTCATAGAAATGAGTACATCATCCCTGAGTCCTTAAGAGTCTAAAATGCTAAGTCAAAAATAAATTCCCTTTGAGGAAAACTTGATTTTTATTTTTAATTATTTTTTGCAATTTATTCATTTTATATCCTGATTGTAGCCCCTCCCTCATCTCCTCCCACTCCTATCCTCCTCCACCTCCTCCCCCATCCCTTTCTCCTCATCAACTGAAAGGGAGAGTCCTCCTCTCCTGCCATCTGACCCAAGCTTATTAAGCCTCATCAGAACTGCCTGGATCCCCTACTTCTGTGGTCTTTCAAGGCCTCATTGCCTGGCATAGGTGATCAAAGAGCAGGCAATCAAGTTTATGACAGAGGCAGCCCCTGCTCCCCTTACTCAGACACCCAAATGGAGACTGAGCTGCCTATGAGATACATCTGAGCAGGGGTTCTTGATTGGTGCATCAGTCTCTTCATGGCCCATGGTACCAGATGTTTTTGCTTTGTTGGTCTACTTTAGCTCTGAGTCTCAGTATCAGCTTAGATACCCTGTTGGATGGAGCCTTTCAGAGGACCTCTGTAGTAGGCTCCTGTTCCCTCTCTTGTACCACTTCTGTGGTCTATTCTGTTTGCCATACTGAATGAGATGTAAGCATCCTTCCTAGGGTCCTCCTTGTAGTTTAGCTTCTTTAGAGCTGTAGATTTTAGTATAGTTATCCTATATTACATGGCTAACATCTGCTTATAAGTGTATACACCATGAGTGTCTTTCTTCTGGGTTATCTCAGTCAGGATGATATTTTCTAGTTCTATCTATTTGCTTGCAAATTTCATGATCCCCTTGTTTTTAATAGCTGGGTAGTATTCCATTGTGTAAATGTGCCACAATTTCTGTATCCATTCTTCTGTTGAGAGACATCTAGGTTGTTTCCAGATTCTGGCTATTACAAGTAAAGCTGCTATGAACACAGTTGAGCAAATGTCCCTGTTGTATTGTGGAGCTTCTTTCGAATATATTCCCAGCAGTGGTATAGCTTAGTCTTGAAGTAGCACTATTCCCAATTTTCTGAGAAAGCACCAGATTGATTTCCAAAGTGGTTGTACAAGTTTGTACTCCCACAAGCAATGAAGGAGGGTTCTTCTTTCTCCACATCCTCTCTAGCATGTGCTGTCACTTGACATTTTTTATCTTAGGTCATTCTGATGGGTGTATGATGGAATCTCTGAATTGTTTTGATTTGCATTTTCCTGATGACTAAGGATATTGAGCATTTCTTTAAGTGATTCTCAGCCACTTGATATTCCTCTGTTGAGATTTCTCTGTTTAGCTCTGTACCTCATTTTTTAATTGGACTATTTGGTTTGTTGGTGTTTAATTTCTTGAGTCCTTTTATTTTGGATATTAAGCCTCTGCCAAACAGAGGGTTGGTGAAGATCTTTTCCCTGTCTGTAGTCTGTCGATTTGTTCTGTGACAGTATCCTTTGCCTTACAGAAGCATTTCAGTTTTATGAGGTCCCATTTATTGATTGTTAGTCTTACAGCCTGAGCTGTTAGTGTTCTCTGAAGAAAGAAATTGAAGAAGATATCAGAGGATGAAAAGAGCTCCCATGTTCATGGATCAGTAGGATCAACATAGTAAAAATGGCCATCCTACCAAAATCAATCTACAGATTCAACGCAATTCCCATCAAAATACCAACACAATTCTTCACAGAACTTGAAAGAAAAATGCTCAACTTCATATGGAAAAACAAAAACCCAGAATAGCTAAAATAATCCTCTACAATAAAAGATCTTCTAGAGGTATCTCCATACCTGACCTGAAGCTGTAGTATTGAGTACAGTACTAAAAATTGCATGGTACTGGCACAGAAACAGACTAGTGGATCAATGGAATTGAAACAAAGACCAGGAAATAAACTTACAGACCTATGGACACCTGATTTTTGAGAAAGATGCCAAGACCATAAACTGGAAAATATATGGCATCTTCAGCAATGGTGCTGGTCTACCTGGTTGTCTACATGTAAAAAAAAATGCAAATAGACCCATATCTATCACCCTGTACAAAATTAAAGTCCAAGTGGATCAAAGACCTAAACAATAAAACCAGACACACTAAATCTGTTGGAAGAAAAAGTGGAGGAAGGGCCTTGAATTCATTGGCACGGGAGACAACTTCCTGAACAGAATACCAACCACTCAGGCTCTAAGACTGAAACTTGTTTTTATGACATTCATTGGGGAATAGTCAGAAATACTTTAGCAAAAAGAAAACAAAACTTGTTAGATAGGGAAGATCAAAGGAGACAGGCTAATAAATGGTTTCAGAACCTCTTTGATTGGTCTCCTTGCTCACAGCCTTAACAGGACCACTGCCTTCCTTCTCCACCTGCTCCTCACAGGACCTTTCATTCTCAAATGCTTTAGTTAAATGTATTCATTCAAGAATTAACTCAATTATGCTCATGGTCCTAAAAGCCCAATATACTCCCCTATATTTAGAAACAGATAATCAAGGAATTGAATAAAGTACAAAGACAAGGGGGGAATGTTGGGAACAAGCAAAAAAACCTTGTTCAAAGTGCTGACATTTTGTTTTCTGATTCTATTTAATCACAGTGGGAAACTAAGTTCAAGATCCTAGGCCCTAGGAGAACTGGGGGCTTTTCAACAGCTGTACAGCTTCTGTTGTAAAGAGAGAGTTTTTTGAGTTCTGCTATCTCAGGGCCAACCTTTAAAGAGACAGTTGTCTAAGTCCAGCCATCTCAAGGACAACTTCTCCATCTTGCTGGCAGGGTCAAACAAGTTCATGTTCCCAGACCCAGGAACCAACTTCTATACCAACTGATGGAAAAATGTAACAATAACTTGGCACAGATGTTTGTGTTTTGAAAGCTTAAATATTCTGTGATATTCTGGGTTGGGATTGCAGTTTGGCTCCCAAGTCTGTTCTGTAGCCCCAATCAAGCAGTAGCATCTTGATTACACTAAATTTTTGTCACCTCCATTGACCTGGTGTTTGAGTTACTTGGATTTAAGCTGACCTCATAACACCTGCCTCAACCCAGTTTATATTTGGTTCCTTCTTGGAAGCAAACATTATAAAACTTTTTCTTTATAGGAGAAACTCACTGTGATGGTTTGAATGAAAATGGCTCCCATAGGCTCATAGATTTGAATGCTTCGGCACCAGAAAGTGACACTATTTGAAAGGATTAGGAGGTGTCGCCTTATTGAAGAAAGTGTGTCAACAGGGTGAACTCTGAAGTTTCAAAAGCCCATGCCAAACTCAAGAGTGTCTCTCTGCCTATGGATCAGGATGTAGCATTCAACCACTGTTCCAGTGTCTGCCTGGGTGCCACCATTCTCCTTGCCATGATGATAATTGACTAAACCTCTGCAATTGTAAGAAAGCCAGGAATGAAATATTTTCTCTTATTATATAGTTGCCTTGGTCAAGGTGTCTCTTCACAGCAATAGATCAGTGACAGAAGCTGGTACCAGGGAGCAGGATGCTGCTTTGATAGACCTGGCCATGCTGCTCGTTGGTGGAATTGGGACTTTTGGACTTTGAATTAGGAAAATAGTTGGACACTTTAAGTGTGGTTTAATGGACCACATTAGTAATAGTATGGAATACAGTCTTTAGGGAGAATTGAGCTGCAGGGGCTCAGCTCCAAAATTTTCAAAGGGAAAGAATAATAGTAAGCACCTTAGAGGCCATTGTTGGCCATATTTTGGCAAAGAATGTGTGGCTACTTTTGCCCTTGTTTATATATATAAATCTGCCTGAGGCTGAATTTAACAGTTTTGGACTAATGACTTTTGATGGAGATTTGAAGACAGTCTAGTATTCACTGTGTTGTATGGTTATCAGTGGCCACTTTTATGCAGAACTGTAATTAAAAAAAAAAAGAGCAAACTGAGCAATAAAAAACAAAAACAAAAATGTGCAGCTTGAAGAGAGAGGGAACACGAGGAACTTCAATGGAGCTAAGTTCAGTGCTCAAAGAGATAACAAATTTAAAGAGAAGCCTAATAATAAATGGAATAAAGGGAGTGGTGATTGCCAGGGCAAGATCACACCTAGCGTGCTCGCTTCGGCAGCACATATACTAAAATTGGAACGATACAGAGAAGATTAGCATGGCCCCTGCACAAGGATGACATGCAAATTCGTGAAGTGTTCCATATTTTTAGAAAAACTTCAAATCTCTGAAGAAAGAAATTGAAGAAGATATCAGAAGATGGAAAGATCTCCCATGCTCATGGATTGGTAGGATTAACATTGTGAAAATGGCCATCCTGCCAAAAGCAATCCACAGATTCAATGCAATTCCCATCAAAATACCAACTCAATTCTTTACCTTGAAAAAAAGATTCTCAGCTTCATATGGAGAAACAAAAAACCCAGAATCTCCAAAACAATCCTGTACAACAACAGATCATCTGGAGGTATCTCCATCCCCGATCTCAAGCTGTACTACAGAACAATAGTAATAAAAACTGCATGGTATTGGCATAAAAACAGAAAGGAGGATCAATGGAACCAAATAGAAGACCCAGAAATAAACCCACACACCTATGAATACTCGATTTTTGACAAAGAAGCCATAACCATTCAATGGAAAAAAGACAGCATCTTCAACAAATGGTGCTGGTCCAACTGGATGTCTACATGCAGAAAAATGAAAATATATCCATATTTATCACCCTGCACAAAACTAAAGTCCAAGAGGATCAAAGACCTCAACATAAAACCAGATACTCTAAATCTGTTAGAAGAAAAAGTGGGGAACAGCCTAGAACTCATTGGCACAGGAGACAAACACCAACAGCACAGGCTCTAAGAGCAACAATCAATAAATGGGACCTCACGAAACTGAAAAGCTTCTGTAAAGCAAAGGACAACGTCATCAAAACAAAGTGACTGCCTACAGATTGGGAAAGAATCATCACCAACCCTTTATCTGACAGAGGATTAATATCCAGTATATACAAAGAACTAAAGAAGCTAAAAAGAAGCAAGCCAAGTAATCCAATTTAAAAAATGGGGAACAGAGCTAAACAGAGAGTTGTCTGTAGAGGAATATCGAATGGCAGAGAAACACTTAAAGAAATGCTCCACATCCTTAGTCATCAGGGAAATGCAAATCAAAACGACCCTGAGATTTCACCTTACACTCATCAGAATGGCCAAGATGAAAAACTCAAATGACAACACATACTGGAGAGGTTTTGGAGAAAGGGGAACCCTCCTCCACTGCTGGTGGGAATGTAAACTGGTACAACCACTCTGGAAATCTATCTGGCGCTTTCTAAGACAATTAGGAATAGTGCTTCCTCAAGACCCAGCTATACCACTGCTAGGTATATACCCAAAGTTTGCTCAAGTACACAAAAGGGATATTTGCTCAACCATGTTTATAGCAGCTTTATTTGTAATAGCCAGAACCTAGAAACAACCCAGATGTCCATCAACGGAGGAATGGATACAGAAATTGTGGTATTTTTACACAATGGAATACTACTCAGCAATCAAAAAGGAGGAAATCATGAAATTTGCAGGCAAATGGTGGGATCTAGAAAAGATCATTCTGAGTGAAATATCCCAGAAGGAGAAAGACAAACACGGTATATACTCACTTATATAGACCTATAAGATATGATAAACATAATGAAATCTATACACCTAAAAAGGATAATCAAGAGAGCAGACATGGGGTAAGATGATCAATCCTCGTTTAGAAGGACAGATGGGATGTGCATTGAACGTATGACAGGAGTCTACTGAAGGCATCTGAAAGACTCTAACTAGCAGTGTTTTCAAAGCAAATAGACTCATAAACAAACCTTCAGCAGAGTACAGGGAATCATATGAAAGAAGGGGAGTTAGTATGATGGGGAAAGGATAGGAGCTCCAAAAGGACCAAATATATCTGGGCACAGGGGTCTTTTCTGAGACTGACACTCCACCAAGGACCATGTATGGATATAACCTAGAACCTCTGCTCAGATGTAGCCCATGGTAGCTCAGTAACCAATTGGTTTCCCATAGGGAGGGGAACAAGGACTATTTCTAACAGGAACTCAATGGCAGGCTCTTTGACCTCCCCACCCCCCAAGGGAGGAGCAGTCCTGCTAAGCCACAGAAGAGGACTTTGCAGCCAGTCCTGAAGATACCTGATAAAACAGGGTCAGATGAATGGGGAGGAGGCCCTCCCCCATCAGTGGACTTGGAAAGGGGCAGGGAGGAAATGAGGGAGGGAGGGAGGGATTGGGAGGGAATGAGGGAGCGGGATACAGCTGGGATACAGAGTTAATAAAATGTAACTGATAAGAAAAAAATAAAATTATAAAACAAAAAAGATCATACCTTGCTAAGCTTTCAACTTAAGAAAGGGAATTAAAAAAAAAAAAACTTAAGCAGTTAAGGACACCATCTAAAAGAGAAAACTAATGGAAATGTGTTTGAGTGTGGGGGCGAAGTTCCAGCCCCAGCAAGCAGAAGAACTTGTCAGCTTTGGTCAGGTAGTTCCAATATTAGAGTCAAGGATGTGAGAAAGGAGTTGTGGAATCTCCCTCTGTGGCTAAGGAAAGATGCTGAGGCCCGTCACGTGGCAGAAGAGTCCCTGCATCGAGGCTCACACTGGCCATTAGGTAAAGCTGTGAAGTGAAGCCTGGATTGCTTTGGAGACCCCAGGATGTTGGAGATACCAGAGTCATGAGATACCTGCCGAGGACCCATGGAAACAGCCCAAGGGAGAGAAGTGTTTTCAGGTGACAAAGATGAAAGGAGCTGGAGATCTGGAGAGCTATTTGACTTTAGACATGGAGATGCAGAGTTTGGAGTTTGCTCTCCTGGTTTTTGGACTTACTGTGGTCCAGTATTTTTCCACTATGGTCCTTTATTTCCCTTTTTAATGAAAATGTATATTCTGTCCCACTATATTTTGGAAGTATGTGACTTGGTTTTTGATTCTGATTTTCTGAGACTGCCATGAGTCTCAGAAGAAACTTTGAACTTTAGTTTTTTGTTTATTTGTTTGCTTTAAACAGCCTGTTAGAGACTATGGAGACTTTTGAAGTTGGACTGAAACCGTTTTGCATTATGATATGACTATAAGCCTATAGCAGACAAGGAGTGGAATATAGTGGGTTGAATGGGAATGGGCCTCACAACCTCATAGATTTTAATGTTTAAAAAAATCAGGAAGTGGCACTATTTGAACTATTTTATTAGGGAAAGTGTGCCACTTGGGGTAGGTTTTGAAGTTTCAAAAGCCCAAGCTGAGCTCAGAGTCTCTGCCTTTGGGTCAGGACGTAGTTTTCAGCTACTGTTCCAGTATCACGTATGCTGCCATGCTTCGTACCATAATTATAATGGACAAAATGCCTGAAGTTGTAAGCCAACCAATTAAATGGTTTCTCTTATTGTAGTTGTCTTGGTCATGGTACTTCTTCATAGCAAGAGAGCAGTGACCAAGACACCATGCCTTCAAATAAAGAAACAACATCTTAAAACTGAAGTATTTTTTTAAAAAGGTAAGCCCACTTTCTTTTTTGTTTGGTTGAGGTAAGGATCTGGCCACTTAGCCCAGACTGGCATCAAACCCATGATCCTCTTACTTCAGGCTCCCCAGTACTGGGATTACAGGTATGTGCCAGCAGGCTATTAAGCTAAACAGTAGACCAAGGTAGATGTTGGGACTTGCAGCCAAGCCTAGAGCCTTCTCACAAGAAGACCAACCAAGACAACTAACCCAGACCCATGGGGGCTTACAGAGACTGGGACTAAGAAAAATAATACTAAGAAAAATGCATGGTCTGGACCTAGGTCTCCTGCATATATGTGGCTAATGGGTGGCTTGGTCTTCATGTGGGTAGCCTGGTGAATGGAGGGAGGGGGTTGTTTCGAACATGGGCTCTATTTCCTGCTTTTGGATCACTTCCTTCTAGCAGGGCTGCCTTGTCGTCCTCAGGGAATCAGGATATGCTCAGTCCTGATGTAACAGGGAGGGTTGACATAGGAAAAGGGGGGCTCTCCTTTTCTGAAAAGGAGAGGGGAAAGGGGAATGGGGTGACTTGGAGGAGAGGAGGGACAGGGCACCCTTGAGATATAAATTAAATAAACTAAAATAATAATAATGATGATGATGATAAAATGAACAGAACTACTTCAGTCCAAAATGGCTGTTCAGTAAAGCCAGTGAAGTTTACAAATAGCTGGCATACAAAGGAAAAGAGGCAGAAAGAAAGAAAGAAATTGTGTCACTATATGTCAACTGAGAAGTAATTTCCAACAGACACTGTAAGTGGCCAGATCCATCAGGATGACAAAGAGGATGGGCACCATGAAGGACACTTGCAGGGATACACCAGGCAGGGCTGAAGAGGAAGGAGAAAGGTGACAAATTCTGAGAACAGCCCTCTATTTCTCAGGGTCACACAGCCAGTTCAGCTACTGAGATCTATGCTGGCTGAGAGCCAAGCTGGAGCTTCCTATTTTCTGTGGAAGACAGCTTTATTACCCAAGGAGTAGATAATCTGCCCAGAGGAGGATAGTCCCGGCCAGAGGCAATGCAGTCACATGCTGACTGACCAGAACATCTACTGTCTTCAGGGACAGTAGCAGGCTGCATGTCTCCTTGTGGGGAACTGCAGGAAAGAACAGGAAAACGTTCATGTTCAGGCTTGCTTTCAGGAAAACAACTAAGAAGGAAAGTGCAAGATAGAGAGGTGTCTCCAATTCATGATGTATTCTAGAAAGCTCCGGAAACTTCAGTTCACAGTTTGCCAACCCTTACAGAGCCGTTGGTAAAATGAGATTCTCCTAGCTTTATTCTTTTACAGGTTGGAGTAAAAAGGCTGTTTCTGTTTGTTTTTTTTTTTTGTTGTTGTTGTTTTTTTTTCATAAAAATAAACCTAAAGCCCCTGGAGGCTCCTCCCTGGAAGAATGAATTTCCAGTCCATTGTGGATTTACAAGGGACCAGGAAACAGAAAGCGTCTGAGAACAACAGGAAGTGATCTTCCTGGCTTGGGGGCACACCTGCAGCAGGATGCACAGCAGTGAGGCCTTTGGAGAAGGGAGGGTCCCAAGAGCTCAGATAGAGAAGCATTTGAGGACAGAAGGCAGTACTAGAAGAGAGATTAAAAATCAAGCCTGGCAATCGGGAACATATTTAAGACTTGTGTCCAGAACATATAAAGAGCTCTCACAAGTCAATGAGGAAAAGCAGAAAGTTGTGGGAAATAAGTCTCTTTAAAACCTTGCATGGAGAGGGCCTAGACCCCCTGCTCAGATGTGGCTGATTGGCAGCTCAGTCTCCATGTGGATCTCTGAGGGAGGGGATCAGGGTCTGCCTCTATCATGAACTCAGTTGACCCCTCTCTGATCACTCATCCCTGATGATGTAGCCTTGCCAGGCCATGGAGGAAGAGGATCCAAGGAGTCCAGCGGAGACTTAACAAGCTATAGGCAGATGGCATTGGTGGAAAACTCCCCCTCTCAGTGGACTAGGGGAAGGGGATGAGGGAGAGAGGGTGGGACTGGGAGAGTTGAGGGAGGGGGCTTTAATTGGGATATATAATGAATAAATTGTGAAGAAAAAATATATAGTTAAAAAAAAGAAAACAATACCATAATATGAGGGCCTTTTTATTATCTGTAATGATGTTCTTTTTGCTGGATCTGCTGGCTCGGAATAGATCCTATTTCACTTCAGCTCTATTTAGTTTGAGAGTCTATGGGGCAGCTGCTTGATGCATTTTGTGTTCACATTTATTTTGTTTGCATTTTAAACGTGTTTTCATGGCTACGCATTGAACCCAGGGCCTCGTGTATGCCAGGAAAGCTCTCTACCACTCAGCCACACACACACACCTCTCTTTTTAAATTTTTGAGGCATGGTCAGTTACCCAAGCTGACTTTGATCATTTTGCCTCGGCCATTTGAGCAGCTAGAATTACAGGCCTGAATTATAAATTTTTTTGTTTTTTTAATTGTTATAATATTTGTGTGCCTTTATGGGAGAGAGGATTAACCTAAAAGCACAGCTCTCATCTCAAAGGGAATAAAGGAAAATTTATTCTGAAGCCAAATATGAGTGACCACAGCCCAGAACACAGATCCACGTTACACTGGATTTCATGTTCCAGTGTGACAGCAGTTCCATGAGACTTTATAGTCACAGAACAAAGAAAGCCACAAATAAGGGCACTTTTCAGTACCCTGATTCAAGCATCAGGTGTATGCACACTCGTGTTGGGAGGGGAGTCACTGCAAAGCAGAATTTCTGCTGCGGGTCTCAGCTGCTGGCTGTTGACTCTCCTAACCTTTCGGTTGGTGGAAGTTAGTATCTTCCTAAATTAATACATTCCAAAAGTTTTCACCTGTTAGTTACAGGATGATAGGTCAGGAAGGGCTGAGCAAGAAATGGCTATTAGGCAGGATTGGGAGGGGATGGGGAGAGAGGCTACAGCTGGGATACAAAGTGAATAAATTGTAATAGATAAGAAGATTAACAAATAAACACACAAACAAAGAAATGGCTATTCGAAGAGCTCTAAATAGTGCCAAGATAAACGGCAAGTAGGCTTTGGGCTTGCAGCATTCTAGTCTCTCCACAACTAATCAGCCTCGCTGAAGGTTCAGTGGCAGGTGAGGTTCTTTCCAGGAACTTCTGTTCTGAATAGTATAATACTATCCACATTTACAAAACATGCTGACAGATACAAGTGGTAAAACAACTTGTTAAAAGACACTTTGTTTGAAGTTTGCCATACTGAAAAATTAAAAATATTAACTCCGGGCTCCAACTGCAGGGTGTTCCCTTACATTTGGTTTCTAAGCACAACAGCAATGTGTACCAAAATCTCTGCTGTACTTAATATTTTAAATTGTAGATTGCTCTTACAATGTCATCTACTAAAATGTTGGAGGGCCTGTGAGATGGCTCAGCAAGTAATGGCGCCTGCCACCAAGCCTGACAACCTGAGTTCAATCTCCAGGATTCCCATGGTGGAACAAGAGGACAGAATCCTACTAGTCCTCTGACCTCCACAAACATGCTGCTGACAAGTTTGCATGCACAGGCACACAGACACACACACACACACAAACACTTCACTTAATGATAAAAAAACAACCTGAGCAAACAGGCCACCAGAAAGACTATTCATACAACCAGAACATAAGCAGGGATTCAACTTTATCATTCACCAGGAGGCACAAGATTCTAGGGAAACCCTGGTCTTCTTCCAAAATGGCCAGCATGAGTGAGGAATCTGTGGCAGCTGCTGGTGAAGACACAGCTCAGGAAGCCAGTGAGAGGGGGCTGTGCAGCTGTTTTGTAAGCTTCTCTGCTGGAATCAAAATGACTTGATATACTATGACAAATAGCTACAGCCAGGCTTAAAGTAAAACTCCAGAAACTTGCTCCTCACAGCTCTGGATGCAGGAAATGCTAAAGTGGTGTGTGTGTGTGTGTGTGTGTGTGTGTGTGTGTGTGTGTGTGTGTGTGTGTGGACTCTCTTCCTAGTTCAGAGACATTCTCTTTCTCAGCATGCCCTTCATAGTGGAAGAGGCAAGGGGGCCCCTCTGGTTGTCTTTTATTATAATATTAATTCCATTCTGAGGGCACTATGGCCTGGACCAATCAACTCCTGAAAGACCCACCCAACAAGTCCAGGGGAGATACCAATATTCCTGTAAGAAACCCTTATAAACACTTACTCACCGAGCTGGACTTGCATGGAACCCTTCCTTAGCTTGCTTGCTAGTAACTTACCTGGTTTTGGATGGGTGAAATGTTTCTCTATGGCTCCCCAGGAAAAGTCACTCACCAGCATGGAAACATACAGACTATAGCATTTCATTTACACAAGGTTCAAAACCAGGCAAAACTTACCTCTACGTCAATGCAGTAAGGGTGGTGATCTTCTTGGAAGAGGAGAGAGTACCACTGCTCAAGAAGCAGGAGAGTTCCTAGGTGTTTTCTAGTTTGGGTTGGGTTATCCAGGAATGGCCACCATTCTTGAGAGAGGTCAGTGTGGGATAGGGATGGGGGAAAAAAGAGAGAGAGAGAGAGAGAGAAAGAGAGAGAGAGGGCACTCACAGTATCCAGGTTAGCCTGAACCTTCCTAATTCACCCACCAAGCTGATCTCAAGCTCATGGCAATCCCCTGCTTCAGCCTCCTGGAGCTGAAGTTACAGGTGTAAGCCATCATGCCCAGTTAGGAATGTGCATCTTGTGAAAACTCACCGGGCTGAATCCCTCCACAGTTTAAGTCCTCTTTCTGGCTGTGGTACTCCTGGTTACAGGCGTACCTTCTGACTCTTCTCTAGTTGGAGAATTTGGTCTCCTGCCAGTTGAGCCCCTTGTGATAGACAATGACTCATGTGTCAAGTCACTGCCTGGATGAGCCTTGGGGAGAAGTCATATCTATAGTTAAGAAAAATGGCTTGTTATAATTCTAATCCTCATTACAAAAGGGTCCTGGCAGGTTACATGCTCAATCAAATAGGTTAAGAATGTGACATGGTCTGAAAGTGTGTTCTTCCTCCTCAGAAGGTGGGAAAGCAATGGTGTCAAAATACCCCTGCACATGATTTGGATGTTGCTTCAATTAGGGGGTGAGTATTAATCTGGATGTGGGGGATTAATCCAACTTGTATTACAGAAAGGACAGGGTCCTTGAATCCTTTAATGTAGAGCCTTTATTAGTTAGTGAAGATGAGGTCTTCCCAAAGTTTAATGAGATGTTTAAAGTAGTCATAAGAGGCTAAGTCACAACAAAGGTTATTTACTCATGTTGGTGGCAGCAGTCAACAAAAATTTAAAAACAGATAGCTGAGCAAGCATAGTGAAGAGAATCGCCATGCAGACAGAGACAGCTTTTCAAATTGGGTGAGTCTGGCATTCTTATCTTTATTTTGTGGTTTTACTTACTTCCTTTTAATCATCTGCCTGCCTTCCTGGAGCGGTGAATTACTCAAGTGAAACCATAAGTCCCCTTTTTAATGTTTGAATTTTAAGAATAGTAAAGTTTAGAACAATTATTTCTGCTACATATAAGACAAAAATTTCCCATCTGCTGTAAGAGTTGGGTTTTGGTCCAGAGAGCAGAAATAACATTAGCAGAAGAAGAGGAACTTTACCTTGTGGTTGGGTTTCCTTCATCTTGCTGCCATTTCTGTCTCCAGCAAAAGAGTTGATAGGAAATGCCCAACTGAAACCACCCTCATTTGTTATGTGGGCAGATCCCAGTCTAATGGTTCGATTCAATCAGACTAAGTAACCATTTTCATCAAAATGAAAAAGAGGACCAGAGTATAACGAGAGCAAGGGTAGCAATGAGACAAAAGAGAATTTTATTTTCTTACCTTCTGGATTTCTGCCTGGCTCACCAAGCAGGTTGCCAATGGCTGGGGTCTGGGCCAAGTTTTTCTAGGTTCTTGGTCTCTTATTCAAAGAACTGAAAATAGAGACTTACAGATTTACAAAAGAAGCAAGGTAACTATTTGATGCAATGCAGTAGTGTGGCCTACACAGGAATACACCATCAAGATGGACAGTGGGTCATCTGAGTGAGAGTATTCAAGAGCCCCACACTACAGTTGGCATTTCTTTTTATAAATAAGGGAAGGAGGGGCTCATTATCAAGGGAAGCAGTTTGAGTGGTTCTCTATTTTGATTCATTAGATTATACAATCATTTTTCTACTGTGCATATTCCTCCCCCTAATGTATCTGGATTTAATCGTATGCATGCCCCATTATCCATAGGCATGAGCTGGTAAATAGATTCTTCTTAAAATGTTACTTAAAGGACACAGCTTTATCTTACTGTGCATGCACCGTAAACTAATTCAGAACTGATCAACCATTTCATTATTCATACCTAGATGTGTTTGGAATACACTTGAATAAAAACTATTTAAACTCAGTTGTTACCATGGGTGGAGAAACTCATAGCATTGTTCCAAGCTGGCAGTATATGTAACCTGATGTGGGGATGGGGGAACACTGAGGTTTCTGAGGTTGCTCGGTGCACTGTTTTGAGAGGGTTTTGTGTGCATGGACTGTACAGAAGAAGGACTAGGTTGCACAACACTTTATTACAAAGGGTGTGTGTGTGTGTGTGTGTGTGTGTGTGTGTGTGTGTGTGTGTGTGTATGTGTAAAACCCTAAACCAAATGCAAGTCCCAAGTTAAACTATCTCCTGTGCTTGTCTGCTTCCCTTGGCTTCTAGACAACTCTGGGTCCACTGTCACATGTCCAAGACAACTCTGGAAAGGAAAATATGGTTGGCAATGATATCTTGTCCAACAACTGCTTTATTCCAAACACTCCTTCAGAGTGGAATCCTGATCTTGTTTTCTGTTTTCCTCTGCATTTTACAGAAAGCCCTAGCCTCAACCTGGGACCCAGCCAAAGGAAAGACTCTAAGAACTCTTGTTTGACTGTAGTCCCTCTGTGGACTGCTTAAACAATGGTTTCCAATGAACAAACTCCAGACTGACACCTGAAAAATGCTCCTGCTGACTTCAGTGAAAGGCCACTGTCTTAAACCTATGTGTGACCCTGTGATTGCTTGGTTGCTGCAGCCTGCCTTACCACTAGCCTGTGGCTAAAGCCAACACTGCCGTGGTGAGACGGGATGAATCTTGCTGGTTCTGGCACTGCTCATCTTTTGATTAACCATTCTGTACAACCTATCCTGGAGAGAGAATTTACTTGATTATTATAAGACCTGTCTGAGACAGGGATTTCTACGAGCTGTGAACAACTGGGACAGCAGCTCAGTATGTAAGGTTAGAGGCCCTCTTATCATTATTTAGTGGAGAACATCAGGCTAGAAACAAGACCGAAGCTCCCCAAAGCTGCCTCAGGACCTTGTCTACTGGATTTCTTGTTTGTGTTAGGCATAAATACCATGTATTGTGGAATAGTCTCCACATTTGTGTTAATTGTATTTGGAAATAGGACCTTTAGGAGAGCAGAACCCTGACGGATTAATCTACTCATATATCAATGAATTAGTAGAATAGTGGGCTATCAATGAAGTGCTTTGTTACAAAGAGAGCTCCCCCTAGCTTTCTACTTTGCCTCACCAAAAGATACCTCCACCACATCACACTGTTGAAATTATGAGAAAAATAGCTTATTTTCTTTACACAATTACCCAGTGCCAGGTTATAAGTTTTACTACCAGATTATCAGCTACGATAAACAGCTACATCTGTTTAAAAAGAGATCACAGAACACATATTCCAATAGACTTGAGTTTAAATGCCATTGGGTGGCCCATTGGGTCACACTTCCTGATCGTAAATCTGTTTTCTTTTCAAGAAGAAAAATTCTGTCATTTAAAACTCCTATCTTAGTTATCATTTTATTGCTCTGTAAAAACACTGTACCATGGCAATTTACAAAAGACAGTGTTTAATTTGGTGCTCATAGTTTTGAAGGGTTAGAGTCCATGTCAATCATGGAAGGGAGCATAGGGGCAGATAGGCAGGCGTGGCATTGGAGCAATAGCTGAGAACTCACATCATGAGACATAACTATGAGGTAAAGAGAGATACTCTAAATGGTACAGGCCTTGAAACTGCAAAGCCTGCTGTCAGTGATAAGCCTTCTTTACCAAGGCCACACCTCTGAATCCTTCCTAAATAATCCCACTAATGGAGGAGGCAAATATTCAAATATATGAGCCTATGGGGGCCATTCTCATTCAAACCACCAACTTCCATTGAAGGAATTCATAGTCTTGTGTCCATATCATAATGTAAGATGCATTTGGTTTGACTTTAAGAGTCACTATAACCTGTTGGTCTCCACAGTTTTTTTTTTCTGATATTAAGAGAGATCTCTTAATTGTAATCCCTCGTAAAATCAAAATTAAAAAGCAGACCACGTATTTCTAATATACAATGTCACAGAATATACATTACCATTCCAAAATGGAGGAAATGGGGGTAAAATGAGGAGATTCTGGACAAAGCAAGCTCAACACTTGAGTGGCAAACTCTAAATCCCGTAGCTCTATCTCTAATGTTGGAGGGTTTAGGTAGCTCTTTCCTTCCAGCTTTGCTGCCTACTGCACGCTTCTCTCTCTCGGGCTAATTCCATTCCCCATCTGCAGCTCTCCTGGGCAGTTGTTCCATGACTCTGTCATCTCTAACATCTTGGGTTCTACAGTACAATCCAGGCTTCACTTTCACAGCTTCATGCAATAGCCTCTCAGGGACCCCCCCACCACCACCACACACCTGACCTCAGCTGCTGTCCTTAACTGCAGAAGATCCCAGGCCTTTACTTGGGGATTCTTCATTATTCTAAAGCAAACACCACAAGTCAGGAGTGTCACATTTGACTACTCACTTGGAGTGGGGCTTGTCCCCTCCTTCCATCACATTTGCATAAGCTTTCCTTTGTGGTTGCTTTTCAGGTGCAGAAAATGTCTCAGTCATTTTCTTTTTACTATTTGGAAACTTACTTAGTTTGTTCAGGATCCATCCTGAGAGCCCTCCTCCCTTTAATTTTCATTTCTGACCAGGACTTTATTCTTTAAACTTCTCAGATCTTTCAGCACAAGCCTTGGATCAAACATTAAATCTCCTTATGTTCCTTTTTATTCCAAACTGCATGTTTTGTGTGTATGCTTTTTGGAGGCCCCTGCTTGCTCTTTTTTTAATGAACATCTTCCCAAGACAGAGTCAATATTAGGCTGTCTTAAAATCTCCTCTACCAAAGAAATTAGTTTTATTTATTGCTTTTCCCTTTAGGCTCAGGGAGTCTAAGGACAAGGGCAGAAGGGAGCCACAGTGTTTACCAAAATATCACAAGAATAGTTTCAATCCCAGTTGGTAATGTTGTTCCCCCTTGAAACCTCTTAAGCTGAGCCTCCATAGTCTTTACTGCTTTCAGCACCATTCTCTTCCAAGCCTCTACTCGGATGACCCATTACCACTCTTTGAAACACTGCTTACAGTGTTGAACTGCTTTCCTAGCTTAAAGGCCCAAACTCTTCCACATTCCAAAAACACAGCAAGATTAGCAATATCCCAATCCTGATACCAATTACCTTAGTTGTCTTAAAACATCATGACCAAGGAAATTTATGAAATAATGTGCTTAATTTGATACTCACAGTTTTAGAGAGCTAAGTCCATGACAACCATAGAGGGGTTGCATAACAGCAGGCATGATGCTAGAAAAGTAGCTGAGAACTCGCTTCTTGAGACACAACCATGAGGCAAAGGCGGGGGAGGGGACTCCAAGTAATGTGAATCTTTTGAATCCTTCAAGACTGTCCCCAGTGACAAACCTCCTCCAACAATGCCACACTTCTTAGTCTTTCCCTACAATGCCACACTTCTTAGTCTTTCCAAAACAGTTCCACCAACTGGGGAGCAAATATTCAAACATAAGAGCCTACTGGGGCAATTCTGTTTCAAAGCACCACAGCCTTTGGGAGAAAATTGCAATGGTTCCCGACTCCTGTCAGAGATATAACCTAAGCTCTAGGGTACCCCAGGAAACAGCCCACACACCGACTTTAGCCAGACAAAGGGTTCCTAGGGATTCATTCTCAACCCCATTTTCCGATGTTTTGACTCAGCTAGACATGGAACTCAGAGCTTTGACACATACCCAGCTGATCCCTATGTGGTGATCCTGGGACCCTGCCTGGAGGACTATATACCCAGGTCCCATGCCAGTTGTTTGTCTAGCCTGGATCAAGAGCAAAATGGACATCAAAGTCAAGGCTCTGAAGAACCGGTGTTGCATGCCCTGGCTTCATTTAGTCTGTTTCTTTCCTTATGAATGGAGACTGACAGTACTCAGCTCTCCAGCTGTTGCTGGGCTACAATGCCAGTGGTATAACATGGCTTCTCTGGTTTGTCTGGTTATTGATGCTGTGGCTGTGGGGTTTTTTGGTTAAGAACCATAGCCTGAGCCTGGCACAGTGGCACATACCTGTAATCCCAAAACTCAGGGAGGCAGAAGCAGTCGGATCTCTGTGAGTTCAAGGCCAGCCTGATCTACAAAGCAAGTACAGTACAGCCAAGACTACACAGAGAAACTTTGTCTTAAAAAACAAACAACAGCAACAAAGAACCAGACGAGCCTGGTCCGTTTTCCCCCGAGGTTCCACAAGTAGGCCTGTCATGGTGGGCACAATTATTCTTTAAGAAGCTATGAAGCTCTTCATCCCACACCTCACCTTTAGTTTGCTATATGCCTCCTTGTCCTCCCAACTGAGCCTCTTGAGAGTTGCCTAGAAGCCAGAGGCTCACAGGATTAAAGTGAGGAAGGTGGACTCTCCTATATAGAAAATAGCATAACAGCTTTTTCTATCCTTTCTGAAGAAGCAGATGGTGAGGACAGAAACTCGTAAGAACTACTTCCAGCCAAATTCTCAGGTGACCCATTCATCTAACACACATTATTGAGTGCTGACTGTGCCTAGGACTCAGCCGTGATTCATAATTAGCTTCTGGGCCCTGCCACTGTCTCTCTGCCTTTAGTTTACAGGAACACATTAAGATCCTGAGTCTGGAAGGGAATAGAGTAGTAGGGGAAAATTCTGGCCAATATTTTCCCTTTTCCTTTCTCTGTAATCTTTTCTTCCCAGCCATCAGGCAAGAGGCAATTGCCCTCGTGAGTCTCTGATTGTGCAAATGCCTGTTGTCTTCTCCTTCTGTTTCTGCACTGTGGTCATACCCAGAGATAGTAATTTCTTTCTTTTTTTTTTAACAATTTAAATTTTTTATTTTTTTATAAATTATAAATTATTCACTTTGTATCGCAGACTGTATCCCCCTTCCATATTCCCTCCCAATTCCACCCTCTCTCCCCCTTCTCCTCCCATACCCCTCTCCAAGACCTCCCCTTCCATCTGACCCTAGCCTATCAGGTCTCATAAGGAATGGCTGCATTGTCTTCCACTGTGGCCTGGTAGGGCAGCTCCCCCTGGAGGGGGAGGTGATCAAAGAGTGGGCCAATCAGTTCATGTCAGAGACAGTCCCTGTTCCATTTACTAGGGAACCCACTTGAAGACTGAGCTACCATGGGCTACATCTGTGCAGGAGTTCTAGGTTATCTCTATGCATGGCCCTTGGCTGGAGTATCAGTCTCAGAAAAGACCCCTGGGCCCAGATTTTTTGGTTCTGTTGCTCTCCTTGTGGAGCTCCAGTCCCCTCCACATCTTTCATCTCCCCCTTCTTTCATAAGATTCCCTGCACTCTTCCCAAAGTTTGGCTATGAGTCTCAGCATCTGCTTTGATACTCTGGTGGGTAGAGTCTTTCAAAGGCCCTTGTGATAGGCTCCTGTCCTATTTTCTGTTTTCTTCCTCTTCCAATGTCTATCCCATTTGCCTTTCTGAATGAGGATTGATTGTCTTAGCTAGAGTCTCCTTTTTGCTTAGCTTCTTTAAGTGTACAGATTTTAGTATGTTTATCCTATATTATATGTCTAATATCCACTTAAAAGTGAGTACATACGGCGTATGTCTTTCTGCTTCTGGGATACCTCACTCAGGATATCTTTCCTAGTTCCCACCTTTTGCCTGCAAATTACATGATTTCCTTGTTTTTAATTGCTGAGTAGTATTCCATTGTATAAATGTACCACAATTTCTGTATCCATTCCTCAGTTGAGGGACATCTGGGTTGTTTCCAGATTCTGGCTATTATGAATAAATCTTCTATGAACATGGCTGAGCAAATGTCCTTGTTGTATCACCAGCACAGGCTCTAAGATCAACAATCAATAAATGGGACCTCATGAAACTGAAAAGTTTCTGTAAAGCAAAGGACACTGTCATCAAAACAAAACAACAGCCTACAGATTGGGAAAGGATCTTCGCCAACCTTATTAACCCTGACAGAGGGCTAATATCCAGAATATATAAAGAACTCAAGAAGTTGAACACCAACAAATCAAATAATCCAATTAAAAAGTGGAGTACAGAGCTAAACAGAGAATCCTCAATAAAAGAATAGCGAATGGCAGAGAAACACTTAAAGACATGCTCAACATCCTTAGTCATCAGGGAAATGCAAATCAAAACGACCCTGAGATTTCACCTTACACTCATCAGAATGGCCAAGATCAAAAACTCAAGGGACAACACATGCTGGAGAGGTTGTGGAGAAAGGGAAACCTTCCTCCATTGCTGGTGGGAATGTAAACTTAAACAACCACTTTGGAAATCAATCTGGCGCTTTCTCAGAAAATTAGGAATAATGCTACCTCAAGATCCAGCTATCATACTCCTGGGCATGTATCCAAAATATGCTCAGGTATAGGAGAGAAATAGTTATTTCGATAGGAATTCTCCTGTCTCAGTACACTGTCCTTCCCAGTCTGAGATAAGATGTCCCCAGCTCATTTGGACCTGGCAAATGTGTTGATGTACAGACTAGAGTGAACTGAAGGTTATCTTCATTGGTTATAGGTATGACATCAGTGAACTTGAAGGCAGCACTGTCGGTTTGCGTACACCCTTTAAGGCAGATGCCCAGGGAATATGGGAGACTGACAGCCTACTATGGGCATCCTCAGTCTATGCTGCTCACCCGCACTTTTCTCTAGTCTTGAACAAAAATGCTTTTTGCCCTTTGTACAGAAAGAACTGTGCATTGTTCTCAGCCTCTTTCCTAGGCCATTTTCTTCTGCGGTAGAAAAATTGTCCTGGTTAGTGTCTGCAAACGTGATGCAAACTAGAGTCACTGGGAAGATGGAACATCAGTCGAGAAATTGCCCCCATCATTTTGACCGGTGGGCAATGTCATGGGGTATTATCTGCAGTGCTACCCACTGGTGGGTGGTACTAGCTTATATAACAAGAAGAGCAATCCATGAGAAATTAGACAGTAAGACACCTTTCTTCATGGGCTCTGCTGCAGTTTTTGCCTCTGGACTCTTCCTTGAGCTCCCGCATCAGCATCCTGAGTGGTGCATGAGTGCAGTTGACATGTAAGCCAGTTTGGTTTTGGTCGGCATTTTTAATCACAGCAACAGAAACCAAATGAAGGCAGCCTTCCCCTGCACCTTTGATTGCTTTTGTGTTCCTCCTGTCCGTATTCAATATCTTTGAACTCTCTCCTCGAGTTCAAAAGTGGACATGGAGCATCAACAAGTATCTGGCAAAGGCCCAAAGGAGCAGGATCATGTCCTAGTAATGGCTACACACAATTTTAAACAGGTCTCTGCTCTTTGGACAGGCAGCCCAACTAAAGCCTCAGCTGCAGCAAACATGCTATGGAAGGGACTGTCACAGGCTTTGAGCTAGAGCCAATTTTTTTTGGGTGCAGGGCTTTGGGGATGTCTCAAGAACGATGCCAAGGCTGACCAACAGCCCATGCTCCTGGAAGAAGCTTAGGGGCTGGAGGGTCTGAGAAGATACTTGGGGCACCCAAGACTCTGCCCTAGATCATGTCCTCTTTATGCCCTGCCCCAAGCTGTCATTCTTCTAGTACATCAGGATGATCCCTGTTACAGCAGACTGCTGCCATGGCAATCTGCTCAGGCCCATGCTGTTCTGATAGCCTGAGTACTATCCCACCGTGTCTAAGAATCCCACCTCTTCTTGAGTCAAGGCCACGTCCCATTGCCTTTCCTGTAAGCTGTGTCTCCTGCTGCTGCTGGCCTGCACGATGTTACTTGCATGTCAGCCAGCAGGTCCCAGTGCTGCTTTGCAATCACTCAAGGCTTTCCAGGGCCCATTTTCTTTGCTTTTATTTTGTTATCTGTTATTTTCGAGATAGGCTCTTGTTATGTAGTCCCAGCTGAACTAAAATTTGGGATCTTCCTGCCTTGCTCTCCAAAGTGCTGAAATTACAGATGTGCAACACTGATCCCCCACTGCTTTTATTGTTTTATGTTTTTGGCGGGGGGAGGGGATAGTGTTGGGGATGGAACTCAGAGCCTTGCATCTATTAGAGAAGCACTTTGCCATTAAGCTGCTTCCACAGCCCACAAGACCCTCTCTCCTGCTGAATTACTTTTCCACTTCCCCTGAGAGGAGAAAGTGGCTTTCATTACAGATCATGTAATTGCTGCATGCCAGTTGCTATACCGAAGAATGACATTTAATCAGACTGTCTATTTCATGAGGCAGCCATCATTGACATATTCATTTTACAGATGAAAACTGTCCAGGAAAAGAAGAGAGCTAGAGTTAGGATTTACACTCAGCTGATGCCAATGCCATGGCCATGTAGCATGTGCTCTTTGTCCTGGGGTCTCCTTTAGCCTTACCAACAGGCATATCAGTAATGGCCTTAGATATGAATGGTTCCCAAGAAATTATTTTTGAGTGGATAGCCTCAGGGCATGAAGAGAAACCAACCCAGAGGTCATCAGTAATTTAGACTTAGTATAGCTTCATAAAGAAAGGGGTTTATACTTTACATTTATGTATGTTGGGTATGTATCGAGTGGGCCTTCAAGGGAGATGATAGAAGATAATGAAATGGTCTCCAATTGGTAAAACGCAGGGATTTTACCATTTTCCCCATCCCTCTATTTCCCTTTAAGAGCCGAGAGGGCACAGTCCAATTGGGCAGGGGCCTGGGCTGCCACCCACTTACGCACAGGCCTTGGTGATGTTGCAGCTGGCATCTTCCATCGTTGGTGATCTCAGCTGTGCTCTGGGCTTGCACTCTGGCAGAACAGAAGGCCAGAGCCTCTACCCCACCTGGAGAAACTGTGATCTCTCCCTCCCTCTCTGTCTCCCTCTCTCCCACCCCCCTGCTCCCATCACTGGACTCTCCAAACCTTGCAGCGTACTATGGAGTGTCTGTTGTCCCTTCCATGGGCTTCTAGCCTATCTCTGGTGCTCCAGGTTCTGGAATCTTCATTGCTAGCTTCCTGGCACTCTTTCTAAATATCACCCCATGAACCTCTCCAAGCAGGCCTGCTAGGATTCTTCCCCGTCAAAGTCAGAGGCTTCACCCACTTCCTGCAGGAGACTAAGGGCATTTTTCAGGCATTTCTGAGACTTGGACTCTTCAACTATCTGTCCCTTAGCTCTCACTCTGAGTCACAACTAAGCTGACCTTGGGGTCAGCTCTCCAAAGTTAGGTCTCTGAATCTGTCTTTCTGCCTTGACTGGCCTTGATCCAATGACTATTGGTAGAGGCTGGGGAAGAAGGTCTTGAGGGAGAGTCTTTGCAGTGGAAGGTTTGGCCTTACTTCTTGTTTCACTGTCCATGGGACATTGTCCACTCTGTTCCAGTGGCTACGCAAAGGCTGGCCATCTGATGGTTCACCATACCTTACTGTGACTCTTGGCTAGAAGTGGGTCTCATGCAGATGACTCTCAGGTTTGACTCCTATCCATCCTACTCACAGGAATTTTCTAACTCTGGAGAGCCAAGACCACATGAGAAAACAAATCTTCTCCTCTTATTGGAAACATTCTTATTCTTGGGTTCTTGGGTATTTGGATGGGGAGATAAAAGCCAAGAAAAGCCAACAGGAGCATTTAGGATAATATGTAGGATTGAGAAAACATATTCAGAACATCTGTGGCATCTTTGTGTTGGCTGTGACTGCAAGGCCAGTTATTCAACTCCTCAAATCTTATTCTCCCAATAAGGGTGCTACCATAAGGAATCTCTCTCTCTCTCTCTCTCTCTCTCTCTCTCTCTCTCTCTGTGTGTGTATGCTTATTCCTCAGTTTCTCTATATTTTCTCTTGTCTTGTATATATTAACAATATAAAAATCTCAAACCAGTAGCCCTCCTATATACAAAAGACAAATGGGCTGAGAAAGAAATTACGGAAATAACATCCTTCACAATAGCAAAAAAAACAAACAAACAAAAAAACAAAACAAAACAAAAACACATAAAGTATCTTGATGTAACTCAAATCAAGCAAGTGAAAGACTTGTATGAAAAACTTCAAATCTCTGAAGAAAGAAATTGAAGAAGATATCAGAAGATGGAAAGAGCTCCCATGCTCATGGCTTAGTAGGATCAATATAGTAAAAATAACCACCTTAACAAAAGCAATCTACAGATTCAATGCAATCCCACCAAAATACCAACACAATTCTTTACAGACTTGGAAAGACAATTCTCAACTTCACATGGAAAAACAAAACAAAACAAACAAACGAACAAAAAAAAAAACAACAAACAAGAATAGCTAAAACAACCTTGTTTTAAAAAAGATGTTCTTGTGGTATCTCCATCCCTGATCTAAAGCTATACTATAGAGCAAGGGTAATAAAAACTGCATGGTGGCATAGAAACAGTTTGGTAGATCAATGATATCGAATTGAAGATCTAGAAACAAACCCACACACCTACAGACACTTTATTTTTGACAAAGGAGCCAAAACCATACAATGGAAAAAAGATGGCAAATGTTGCTGGTCTAGTTGGATGGTCTACATGTAGAAAAATGTAAATAGAGCCATATTTATCACCCTGCACTAAACTAAAGTCCAAGTGGATTAAAGTCCAAGTGGATCAAAGACCTCAACATAAAACCGGACACACTAAATCTACTACAAGACAAAGGGGAGGGAGTATAGAGCCTTGAACTCATTGGCACAGGAGACAACTTCCTGAACAAAACACCAACAGCACAGGCTCTAAGATCAAGAATCAATAAGTGAGACTTCATAAAATTGAAAAGCTTCTGTAGGGCAAAGGATACTGTCAACAGAACAAATCAACAGCCTACAGACTGGCAAAAGATCTTCACCAACCCTTCATCTAGCAGAGGCTTATGGCCAAAATATATAAAGAACTCAAGAAATTAAACACCAACAAACCAAATGGTCCAATTAAAAAAAATGAGGTACAGAGCTAAGCAAAGAAGTTTCAACAGAAGAATATCGAATGGCTGAGAATCACTTAAAGAAATGTTCAGCATCCTTAGTCTCAGGGAAATGCAAATCCAAACAACTCTGAGATTCGATCTTAAAAATGTCAGAATGGCTAAGATCAAAAACTTAAGTGACAGCATATGCTAGTGAGAATATGGAGAAAGGGGAATCCTCCTCCATTGCTGGTGGTAGTGCAAACTTGTACAACCACTTTAGGAATCAATTTGGCGTTTTCTCAGAAAATTGAGAATAGCGCCACCTCAAGACTAAGTTATACCACTGCTGGGCATATACTCAAAAGATGCTCCACAACACAACACGGACATTTGCTCAACTATGTTCATAGCAGTTTTATTTGTAATAGCCAGAATCTGGAAACAACCTACATGTCTCTCAACAGAAGAATGCACACAGAAATTGTGGTACATTTATTTACATAATGGAATACTACTCAGCTATTCTAAACAAGGAAATCATGAAATTTGCAGGCAAATGGATGGAACTAGAAAAGATCATCCTGGGTGAGGTCACCCAGAAGGAGAAAGACACACATGGTATATACTCGCTTATAAGTGGATATTATCCATATAATACAGAAAAACCACACTACAATCCACAGACCTAAAGAAGCTAAACAAGAAGGACTCAGAGGAGGATGCTTAATTCTCATTCATAAGGGCAAATAAAATAGACTAGGTTGAAGAGAGGAAGCAGGAGTGGAGCCCACCATAAATGTCCCCTGAAAGACTCTGCTCAGCAGGGAATCAAAGTAGATGCTAAGACTCACAGTCAAACTTAGGGCATAGTGCTTGGAGTCATATGGAAGAGTAGGGGTATACAAGGACCCAGAGGGGACAGGAGTTCCACAAGGAGAACAACAAAGGCAACAAATCTGGGCCCGGTGGGTGGGGGCTGCAAAGTCTGATGCACTAACCAAAGACCATGCACGGAGAGGATGTAGATCCTTTGCTCAGATGTAGCTAATAGGCAACTCAGTCTCCTTTTGGGTTCCCTAGTAGGAGGAGCAGGGGCAGTCTCTGACATGGATTCTGATATCCGCTATTTGATCACTTACCCCTGGTTGGGCAACCATGCCAGAAGATCAGGATATAGGTAGTCCAAATAAGACTTGATAGGCTAGGGTCAGACAGTAGGAAAGGAAGACTCCCCATTCTGAGGACTAGAGAAGGGTGATGGAGGGGAAAGGGAGGGAGGGATGGGGTTATAATGGAGATGTAAAATGAATAAATTATAAAATGAATAACATACGTACATACATACATACATACAACATAAAAAGCCCTAGAAGTTGTAAATAACCCTGAACCATATGCAATCGTGGCATTAACAGCTCATTCAAGAGCCAAGGCTGTTGATATTCTCTGTTTTTGCAAAAAGTTAACAAAAAACATAGTTGTGTTGCTCCATAACCCTCCTCTATTCTCCAGACATACACTTACTTATCCCAGTGGCATCAATGTCTCAGGCTTTGCTCCTCCAGACACCAGCACTTTCTGGGAAAGCTACTAGGGTTGTTTTTCTTTCCCTGCATGAAGGGAAAAGTAGCAATATTTTGTTACTCAACTATCAGTAAAAGTGAGGTAAACAGAAGAATGTTCTTGTCAAAACACTTCTCTCCAGAGAATTACAACATTGGAAACAATAGCACTTTGTTCTCAGTGTGTCCACTTTCTGTCTTAATCCAGACACACAAATAAGAAAGGGTCAAGGCAGGTGGGGCCAGACGGAGAAGAAGAATGTCAGTGGGAAGGTTGCAGGGCTAGGATGTGTGCATCCCACGGGAAGCAGCAAGACAATGGTGTGGGAAAGCAGTTTCAGAATCAAGGCATCACCTAAATCAATAGTGCCCAGAATGCTTAGGGTGGGGATGAGGGGGGTAGCATGTGACAGTCCCCAGAAAGTCCTTCAAACCACATATACCTAGCCCACCCGCTCTCTCCACACACACTGACATTTCACAGAGATCTCAGCATGCCTTCTACAGCTGCGTGTGGTGTGAACAGTACAGGCTCTCCTTCAGATTACCTACCGTATTTTCATACCATTCATGACCCAGAGCCTAGAAAAATAATACTCCTGCTTCCTGCCAATCAAATCCTTCCCCAACCCAGGTAAGAATGTCTTAGCACAGCTCTTTATCAATTTGACCCTTTTAGATAGAATAAATGGTTTAAGCTTCTATGCAATATTTAATTGCCAATAGTCACAGGAGACCACAGGAGTAACTGGTATATTAGTGAAAAGACATTCACTAATCCTGACCCTCATTTGGATTCGCCATTTCAACTTTCCCTCCCAAATAGCTCTCATTGCAGCTGCCAATGCCGTACCTCTCCTTCTTGGTTTGTGCCCTCTCTTTCATCCTTACCTCAGGCCCACTTCCCAGTCTGGGTGCAGGGTAGCAAAGAAGCCACAAGCCTGCCTGCAAGTCAAGGCAGGAGCTGGGAGGTGTTGCTGTGTCTGCAGACCCCATTACAGGAACAGTGAATACTGACTCATCTAAATCATAAAACTGACAAGATGAGTGCATGAGTACTACAGCCAGGGAACATCACAATTGTTCTTATTCCATAACCAGACTCATTATGTCAGTCTCTAGTTCAATGGTTATTAATGTCTATGAGTTCTTAAACAGCATTTTCTCAAAATATTGTATTCACACCGTTTTGCTTATAGTTTCACAGGTCTCACTGAACTGCTAAACTGCTTGTGGATATGGTGCAATAGAAACAATAAATAGATGCAATCCATCCAGCCCACCAGCTTACAACTTTAAGGAAAGCACCATGTGCCAAGCAAGAGTGTGTGTCATAATGAAACACATGCAGTGAATTGGTAAAATGTATGCACAGGCTGATTAGATAGATTTGTCAAGGAGATAAACATTAAGTAAACCCACTTGAGTTACTTTAGGAGTCCCTATCCTCAGACTCTTATAAATGAGTGTTCAGGGTGTGCATAGGCTTACTGTCTAAGGTCATCTGGGGGCGTCTGCAGAACTACTTCTACGGTGGAGAGCCACAAACATTTCTGACAAGAATGAGGTTGGTGGGATGCCATTGCAAAGACTTTTAAAGGATCCCCTAGTAGGGTTTGAAAAGAATTTCAACAGTTGGAAAGCCGTAACTGTTGATATAATGTTCTTGTGGAATGTACACAATTTACCCTTGTTCATTTTATCCCACTATCTGTTTTCCATCTGGACATTGCATTGTGATGTTTATTCTAAGCATCACCTGTCTCAAGTTTGTGTAAACATGCCACCATTTATTCTCTGTAATTTCAATAAAACAACCAGCCAATGCTGTACAATGGAGAGGATAGGGTGGGACATTCTGTTCAGGAGGGGAGAAGAAGGAAGCAAAATTAGGAGTAGGAGAGCAGAGATAGTCAGGAGAGGACTTGGAACCATGGGAAGAGATGAACCAGACCTAAGAGATGACTAAAAGCAAGTATAATATGGAAAATCTGAATAGGAGGAAACTATGTTGGCTTGGAGATTTAGGATAGAGTAATTATTGTCCAGCATTATGCTCTAGGTTAATTATGTAAATCCTAGTTTCTGTGTGATGATTTGGATATACAGCTGGTTTAGGAATAACTACTGTTTAACTAAAAGATAAATCAATAATAAATATTAATAACCCACAACATTTAACATTAATGTTACAGAGACCACAACCAATGAAAGGGGATCAGCAGTAAACATGGTGACTCTTTTGAATACAGTGCCTTTGGCATTTATTGATAGTTTACGGGTATGTAGGAGCATGCAAATACATAGGTAATGAGTCTGCTTGAAAGCCATTTCTCCTGCTTCTCTTGTATCCTCATGTTATCTAAGTAGAGCCTCTTTCTCCACAAAGGGAGTCCTTGAAAAGCCCATCTAAAGTACTTTGTTAACTCTTTAGCCATGAGTACCAATGTTCCATAGCAGGGAATTGAAATGGAGTACCAGGCAGACATAGATGTACAGGGAGAGGAGTACTGTGCAGGAAAGAACTCCAGCTTTTTAGTGAAGATACTTCCCAGGTTAGGAGACCCAAAGACGTGGTTACCAATTTTCAAAAGCTGATGGTGGACCATCAGCTCTGTAGAGTGGCTTTGTAGAAGCTATTTCCTCAGTGCATAAAAATTTAGAGCTGCAAGGAGTTTCAAAAGGAAGTAAAATTCTTTGGACTTAACCCTCTTTTATTGAAAATGTATTATGTGTATTTGGATCAGATTTTTTAAGAATTTAATCTGCTTTAACTTGGGTCTGTGTTGGTTTTTTTTTTCCTCCTCAAATAAGTTTTTTGAGATCTACTAGTAATGGAATCTAGGAGCTTGTCTTAATTACTGTTCTATTGATGTGAAGAGACACACAACTAAAACATTTTTTTATTTAAAAAAAACATTTAATTATGGCTTCAGAGATTTAGTCCATTATAATCATGGCAGGAAGCATGGTGGTAGGCAGACATGGGACTGACAGCTTATATCCTGTGGAGGTAGGCTGAGGAAGGGAGGAAGGGAGGAAAGGAAGGAAGGAGGGAGGGAGAGAGACTGGGCCTTGCATGAGCTTTAGAAACCTGAAAACCCACATCCTGAGACATATTTCCTCCAACAAGGCCATACCCCTCCAACTTCTAATACTTCTATTAGAATGTACTAATTATTACTATACTAATTATTACTATTAGTATTAGAATATACTAAGTATTACTAATATAGAAGTATTAGTACAGAATACTTCTGTAGAATAATACTTCTACAACCTCCTAATACTCCTATTCCTTCTCAAATAGGAGCATTCTCTGATGACTAAGTGTACAAATGTATGAGCCTATAGAGCCATTCTCATTCAAGCCACATAGAGCTCTACCCCCATGCTTCCAAATTTTACTCACATAAAAGGCCAGTGAGACTGTTCTGTGGGTAAAAGTGCTTGCTACCAAGCTTGGTGAATGACCCACAAGGACCCACAAGGAGAAGAAGGGAAATGATTCCCATAAATTGTCCTCTGAGCTCCACATGTGTGCAATGGCATGCAGGCATATTCACACAATAAATAAACAAACAAACAAAGGGATTTTTCGATACAGGTGTTGTGTAGCCCAGGCTCATGGTTTATTTGGACTAGCTTGTTTTGGCTTTTTGTTGATGGATAACACACATGCAGAAGAGAGCAAGTCATAACTGTACACATTGCTAGAGTTTCACCAACTGAATATTTCTATATAACCAGTAGCTGATCAAAAAAGAACAGCTTCACCCAGCTCCCAAAGCCCCTCTGTACCTTTTTCAACCTGGGCCCTCTGGAAGAGCAGTCAGTGCCCTCAATCGCTGAGCTATCTCTCCAGCCCCCAGATGTATAGCCCAAGCTAGCCTTTAAGTCATTATCCCCCTGCCTCTGCCTCCTTCCAGAAACCCTGCTGGCATGTTTCACCACAACTGGCTTGTTTTCTTAAAAGAGAGAGAAAGAAGGTGTGGAGTCAGAAGGATGGGGAGTTGGGGATGAGATGAGGATCTGGAAAGTGATGGGGGAGGGGAAAGAATGCTCAGAATATATTATATAAAATAACTTCATTTCAATAAAATAATATTATTTTAAAATTATAGACTGAAATGGAACTTGATAGAATGTAGAAATTTTAAGAGTAACTTCTAAGGTGATGACAAAATGTCTACAAGCATAGATGAATAGTATTTTTCCTCAGGAATAAATTAATTTCCTGATTGGCACATGAGATTGTGTTAGGAACCAGAAGATGGAATTTGGGAATTTCCGGCAAGACAATTCTATAGCTACTGTCAGTACATACAATCCTAGAACATTACAGGAAACTTAAGGCACAAAAATTTTTCAGGAATTCCAAGTATGATGGGATAATAACCAAATAAGTGCAGAACTGCAATGATAGTAAAACGAGTTGCCCTAGTAAAAGTTGGGTGGGGATTGAAACAAGGACCTCCCATTCAGACCTCCTACCATGTCTAGTTGTCTTTAATTTCTGCCACAGTATTTCTAGACGCATCTATGAGTGCAGCCCATAGGCCAGCAGCTATAAATACTGTCAAGTCATATTTTTAGAGGGGCCTCGGTTCTTATCTGGGGAGCTACTTGAACCTTGAATCACATTTGGTTTTCTCTGTTAAAGTAAGCCCCCACTAAATTTAATTCATCTACAGAATTTTCCTTGTAATACTTGTTTTGTGTTCTATCTAAGAATTTCTGGCCCCTTCATTTAATTCAGTGGTTCTTAACCTGTGGGTCACACTCCTTTTGGAATTGAATGACCCTTTCACAGGTTTTACCTAAGACCACCACAAAACACAGATATTTACATGATGATTCATAGCAGTAGTAAAGTTGCAGCTATGAAGTAGCAATGAAAATAATTTCACTACCACATAGGAAACTATCCTGAAGGGTCACAGCAATAGGAAAGTTGAGAACCATTGATTTAATTTCTTGTAAACTAGCCTGGTTTCACCGGTTACCTATTCTTTGAATTACATGAGAACACAGAATGATTCCCAGCTACTGAAAAATTCAAAAGCTCAAATCAGTATGTCATTTTGATAAATTACACCTTAGAATTGCTACAGAGGAATGTAACCTTGGGCTCCTCAGAACTGTTTGGGCTCTAAGGTATAACGAGATTCACATAGCCACCAAACAAAATATGCAAATGAAATAAACCAACCAACAATTCACCAGGTGGATCTGATGGCCACAGGCTTTCATCCCAGTGCTGATGGCTCAAGTCACAATCTATTCCCACGATCAGGTAAGAGACACAAGACAAGGTAGGATGTAGTCCCTCAGCCACACCACCAACAGACATACATAGCATGAAGCTTCCCTTTCTTGTATATATCACTGCATTTTTGATGAAATAGAAACACTGAAGTTCTTTCTGTTTAGAGCAATACATTCTTGTAATCTATGCCTGGACAGAAACAAAAGACCAGATGTCAAGAGATAATGTCATTCACAATCACAAGGTCTGTCAAAGGAAAGAAACTATTGAGAAATATTTTAGGAAGACAAATCCTGGGCAATAAGGATGAAAATATAGTGTAATCATTTATTAGATGTCTGGCTTTTTCAAGAAGAGGCCGTCCTACACTCAATTGCAACCCCCAACTTTCCATTATGTACATATGGTTATCTCACTGACTTTTAGTATTTGCCTGGGGCTGTCTACAGATGCTGTGTTAATTTTTGAATTAATGTCTAGATTAGTCACACCTAAGACTCCCTAAACTGAAGAGTTGGGGGAGTGAGGAGAAATTCGATCAATGAAATCATGTATGGAATTCTCAAAGCACTAATAAATTTTTAAAAGGACACCATAAGTTATCTATTCAATGGGAAGAAATAAGTAGAAACATATGCCCTTTCCCTACTAAAAGAATTAATGGAAGGCATCATACCATCCAGGGATTATGTCAAAGGTTAAGGCTGTCATCAAAGTCTAGATTCATGAGTGACGATCTCTCTCCTCCCTTCTGACTCACAGAGAACAACTGTATACCAGCATAAATTCACATAGTGACTCTATGGGTCCTATTTCAGATATATATATAAAAAATAGGGGAGAAAATCAATAAACTCTTAAACTTTGCATTATACACCTATTGATGTAAAAAAGAAAACTCACTCTTGTGCAGGTTATAAAGATGGCTCTGTAAGAATGCTCGCTCTGAAAGCATGAACCTGAGTTTAAATCCCCATCACACATGTAAAATGCCAGGCATGACTGCACACGCTTGTAACCCCAGCATTGGGGCATATAGACAAGCGAGTTCTGAGAGCTCGTTGGACAGCTCACCAGTTTGAAACAGTAATAAAGTAGAGAGAAAGATACTAGATATCCTTCTCTAACCTCTCTCTTTCTACAGTAAAGAGAGAACAACAAAACCATTTTTATTTTACCCGGCAAGAACAGCAGTACACTTTAATGCTGTAACTCAGAAGGACGTAAGTTTTTGGCCCTGTCACATTTAGCCTACAGATCATCCCTCCACTGCATGATAATTCCACTGCATGAAAATTTGCTGCATTGACAATTTCATATTGATAGGTCTTGGGAACCAGACTTAGAAGGTACCTAGATGCCTTGTTTGCTGGCTAGTTTTATGTCAACTTGACACAAGCTAGAGTTATATGGAAGGAGGGAACCTCAATTTGTGAAAATGCCTTCATAGTATCTGTCTGTAGGACATTTTATTAATTAGTGATTAATGGAACCTCTAATCACTCAGCCTATTGTGGGTGAGGCCATTCCTGGGCTGGTGGTCATGGGTTCTATTAAAAAAAGCAAAAAACAAAAAACAGACTGAGTAAACCATGAGAGGCAAGCCAGTAAGCAGCAGCACTCTATAGACTCTACCTCCAGGTTCCTGCCCTGTTTGAGTTCCTGTCCTGATTTCCTTCGGTGATGAATAATAATATGAAAGTTTAAGTCAAATAAACCCCTTTCCTTCCCAAGTTACTTTGGTTATGGTGTTTCATCACAGTAATCTCAACCCTAACTAAGACACCTTGAAACATGTATGTTGAAAAAAAAATAGAATGTTTTGATTAATTAAAAACTTCAGAGTCTGGTGGTTTACTTAAGCATATGGAGGACATAGAATTCATCCTTTGAAATTAAAGACAATGGGCTAGTGAGATGTCTCAGTGGATAAAGATGCTTGGTGCTAAGACTGATGGATGGAATTTGATCTCTGGGACCCACATGGTCCAAATAGAGACCCAATTCCTGTAAGTCATCCTCTGACTTTTACATATGGCCCACAGTACACATATGTGCACACAGGTATGCATAAATTAATAAATATAATTTAAAATGTTTGAAATGAAGACAAATTGTACTCCATCAGTAATGAAGAGGTTTACGTTTAATGAGTATGTTTACATTACAGAGCTAACATTTCAAATTTGGTGTGTGGAGCAAAGTCATCTACTGAGCAAGCCTCAAGGCAGCTGGTTTTGCGTGGATCTCAAAGAAAGAACATTCTTTCTTTTAGTTCAAGCTGTAGCACAAGCAGATTCTTGACTTGAGCCATACAACCCAACACTTCAAAATGCCTGTGATGGGACAGGGTGCTGTAACACCTCGAAGTCTGAATACAAGTGAGGGCTAGCTGTAGAGCCTCTTTGTCTGACCCACCAACCCACCAGCCATACATGACTCAGGAAATTCCATCCTCACCAGCAGTGAAATATTCAAACTGGGTCAAAGACAGTTCTGGATGGATGAGTACTTTGCATTCACAGCTTATTTCAACTCCCACAGCATCGTCTGTCATGGTATTGCCTCTCTTTTAGCTTGTATTTATGTCTTCAGGTGACAGTGTCTAGGACCAGGTGACTGAATGAGAAAATAATTCAACTTTAATCTGCAGATAGTTCTGCACGCTATGTGAATTCCAATCAGAGATGCATTCCGCTGGAACATATGCCCTCAATTGGAGGTAGCCCTGAAGCATAGTGGACAAGAAAAACTATCTGAAAAGCAGAATTTTGAGTGTTACATATAATTTTCTACTTTATCTGAAAGGGAAAGTATTGGGTGGATGAATTGCTCCAATTTGAAGGCAATGCTCACCATTTAGCCACACAGTTAAACCAAATTTTTAGCTCCAAAATAGGAGCATTAGAACAAGAAAGTTTATGAAGGAGGTTTAAAGGGAAAAGAGTGTAGATGATGATGATGATGTTTGTGGCTCGTGTGTTACTCATCATGACTGTTGTGACGATAAAATATTCCTACAAAAGCAAATCTGGGGAGAAGGTGTTTATTTTAGTGTACACATCCACATGGAGTCAATCATGGCAGAGAAGTTAAAGTGACAGGACCTTGAAGCAGTTGGACACATGTCCACAGTCAGAGGACAGCAATGGGTGAGTGCAAGCTACACAGTTGGCTTTTTCCTACCCAGGAATGGCCCTGCCTATAATTAAGATGGGTCTTTCCATGTCAATTAATGCAATTAAAATAACGCATCCAAGATATCCCTTGATATCTTGACCCTTGATTCTGTCAAGTTAATAATAAATACTAGCCACCACAGTTAGACAAGGTAGGTGGCCCACTTAATGTGTGCCATTCAGCCTCTTTCTTAAGGTGTATTCCAGGGAAGAACAACTCTTTACCTTCCAGCTGCGTAACACTGGATGCCTCTCATCTTGAATGAGACCATGTTTCCTTCCGTGCTTGAGCAGACAGTTTCAGGATCTGTATTTGTAGAAGTATTTCTGTACTTCTGTAGACGACACCATATAACTATCTTTCATCATCTGTTATTCCACTCAACATTGACTCTCACCAAGGAGTTACATTTTGCAGCAAGGGAAGAGAGACGAAGGCGCATAGGGTTCTTGCGTCTTACCATGTGCCTCAGTCATTTTTCAGTTGCTGACCAAGGCAACATATAGAAAAAAAAAAGCTAATTGGGTGGCTTACAGTTTCAGAGGATTAGTGTCTGTGACTATTGTGAAGGTAAGTCTGGCAGCATACAGGCAGGCATGGTGCTGAGTAGTAGCTGAGAGCTTACATCCTTATCCTTAGGAAGCTGAGAGAGCTAACTGGAAATGAACTAGACTTTTGAAATCCCAAAGCCGCCCCACCCCCCACAGCTCCCAGTGACACACCTCCTCCAGCAACCCACACCTTCTCGTCCTTCCCAAACAATTCTAACAACTGGGACCAAGCATTCAAATATATGAGCCTCTGGAGGCCTTTCTCATTTAAACCACCACAATAGGTTTCCCGTCAGTCAGAAGCAGTCAGAGTTAGAGAATGGTAAGATGGTGAGGGAACACTTAGCATTAGGTAATAGACGACATGCTAAGGCTGCAGTGCTCTCCCAAAGAGGAAGTATATGTTTCGAACCAGTGACCAATAGAGTTAGAATTCAAAAAGGGAAGCTAGCACCTTTAATTTGTGTGTGATATGTATGTGTTCATGTGGGTGTGTGCACACGGTGCCAGTGTATATGCACTCTGTATATGGCATGTGTGTGCAGGTCAGAGGTCAACCTCAGCTGTCTTCCCCAATTGCTCTCCATTTTAATATTTTGAGACAGTCTTTTCCTGAACTCAGAGCTCATGTGCCAGCGACACTGGTTGACCAATGTCCGTTAGAGGGTTATCTCTATGATTCCTCCCATACTCTCTTTCCAGAACTGGAGTTATAGGTGAGTGCGATCATATTTGGGTTTTTATGTGGGTTCTGGCGGTTCAAATTAAAATCTTTATGCTTGTGTGGCAAGCAAGTTAGCAGCTGATCCATCTCCCAACACCCTTTGTAATATATTCTTCAAAGCCATTTGCAACTAGATCATTGTATTAATTACTTTTTTGTCATTATGATAAAATACCATGACCAAAGGCAACTTAAGGAAGAGTTTATTTGGGCTTAAGGTTACAGAAGGCTAGCTGTCTGTAATGGTGGAGAGGGCATGGTAGAAGAAGCAGGAAGTGGAGAGACCACATCTCAACTGCACATAGAAGAAACAGAGAAAACATTGGAAGTGGGGTAAGGTTATAAACTCTCAAAGTCCCCACCCAGCTATCTGCTTCCTCTAGCAAGCCTCTATGTTTTAAAGGTTCTATAACTTCCCCCAAAACAGTGCCAACAACAGGGGAGCAGTTTCATATAGGAGGACATTCTTCATGCAACACCCCACAGTCATATAGGCCTACCAGGACTCATAATCTGTTTGCCTAAAGTTTTCTACCGTATTTATGGGTAACAGATTTTGATTGATGTCAGTGGAATAAACATTAGAGGGGAATAGTGTATAACACCAAATATGGCCTTCTGCCTAGTTATTAAAAACTGGTATTATAGTAGCTACACGTGTATTTTATTTGTTTCTGCTCTGTGTATGTTTCTACATACTAACCACTAGCTAATTCTTTTTTTTTTTTTTACCAGTCCTCTTTCCTTTGCTAAGTTATGTATGTATCTTATCACTAGTTAACTATGCATCTCAATATTTGAGCTTCATGAAGTTAAAGAAGGACTGGGACTAACCAAAAGGAAATGGAATTTCATCTGATGCTGAAGCTGTTAGAGAAATTAGAGTTGTGTCCTTTAGGAGATAATATGCTGAAATAGGAAGGACACACACATTTGCAGATCACTAGTGGCATTAAATTGAGAGAACGTATTTCACTGTCACTGGGGAGAATGGAGACCATAGAAAAAATAGTAAATGCAGATGTTAAGTATCTTGAGCAGTGGACAGCAGACCCAAGCCATGACACTCCATGCTACAAAGGGCAGGTAAGTCCAAGTTACCTTGCTCTGATTTCATTGGCACTAGGACCTACCAATCCAATGCAGTCAGGCCATACTTTACAATTGGATCACACCAAAACAATTGCAAAGCATTCATTTAGGATCTAAATGATGGCACAGGCTATTTGTTACCAGCAACCTGTTTGGAGCAGCTCCTTTCAGCGGCCTGAAAGCTTTCTCAGTTGTGGTAGGGAATGATATTCTGCCCGTTGCCTTCTAAAGCCTTAGTGGCAGAGCTCCCATTCACAGCACAAGAAATAAATATGGGTCTGAAGACAGAGATGTTGGGATTTCCATAAATAGCTTAACAACAACGGAGTGAACTCCTGAGACCTAGCTATTTCACTCTGCCTCATGAGATGGAGATTTTCGTTCTCCCCATGGCTCTGGGGATGGGAGTGGGAGTCAGTGTTGAAACAGAATCTCTGGAAATGAAAATATCCTTCCTTTTGGCACCAATGATATTTATAGTCATTTACAAAGACAATTAAAGGAATGACCAACTGTATTAACACTGTATAAAGGGTACTTTCAAAATTTGGTCTCATGAGTCCTTGCTCCTATTTGATTCTGGAAACGCTTGCTAGGGCCCAAAACAAATAGTATATCCCTAAATGATGTGAAACCACTACAAATGCAAATGTACCCTCACGGCCTAAGAGGAAGAATGTGTGATGGTGTGTCACTCTGCAGACAGATGGGTTGTTGCTTCAGCAATGGGACTGATGCTTGCTGGCTGTGTGACCATAGCAATTTTCAGGCCCTTTTTGGGTTCATCTTCTGCTGCTTATGCTCCGGTTTCATTTCTGTAGCTATGGTAAAATGCCCTGAGCAAAAAAGCAATTTAGGGAAGAAAGGGTTTATTTGGGCTCACAATTCCAGTTTATAGCTCACTCTAGCAGGGTAGTCGAGGTGGCAAAAACAGCTGGTCACATCATATTCATGGTGAATACCAGAGAGAACTGAGTGCGCACTGCCTATACTGCTGAATTCTCTTATCCATTCTTACGCAGTCCAACACCCAAAGCCAGGTAACCTTGCCATACAAAGGGAGCTGAAACATCCCACATCAATGAATGTAATCAAGACAATCTCCCACACAAATGGCCAGCTTGATCTAGACAAACCCTCACTACCCTCACTTCAAAGGTGATTCTACATTGTCTCAGTAGACAAATAAAAATAACCATCACATTGGGGGAGCTGATCTTTGCTTTAGAGGAGTGCTGTGAAGGTGAATGAACTTACATGGGTAAAATGCTTAGAGCAGTATGCGGTGGGGGGTGAGAATGTACCTGTGTTTTCTCATCAGTTCCAAAGGTATGACATGGACCACCAGTAAGTATTCTCAATGGACCAAGCTGAAGTTCACATATCGCTGACAAAACATAAGAGTTGGAACAAAGCATGAGAGAATACTTGAAGTTTTTATGAATCCTTTTGGCATGCTGTCTTCCTGTGGTAACATTACTAGAAAGATGTCATTAAGACCATCTCCTTACCCCTGTGCAAATATAGTCTTCAGCTTCCCTCAGTGTATGTTTCCAGAAAGACCAATTATTTGATTTAAAGAATAACAGAATCTGATAGTGGGACCACACATATAGAAAGAATGGAAAAGGGAATAAAGAAAGAAAGAAAGAAAGAAAGAAAGAAAGAAAGAAAGAAAGAAA